>NW_009648710.1:1859356-1862357 GCF_000708025.1 Charadrius vociferus | reverse complement strand
CCCCCCCGTAATTTTGTCAGTGTGCCTTATTTGGAGGGGGAGTGGGTCGAAATGAAAAAACGAAACTTGGAGAATGAGTGAGAGTTTCTCCCTGATGTGTAACGGAGGAGTTTTGTACTGAGCCACTGAAAGATGAACTTTTAATCAAAAGGACTTGCCAGAGACGAGCTTTTAATTAAAAGGTCTTGCTGAAACGTAACTGTATACAGGGTGTTTTGCAAGTCTGTGAGGATCCCTGGTGTGTGTGGAGGCATGCGTGCGTGCTTCGTGTTGCTGGGATGAGTCGACAGTGTTTATTTCACGAATGTATTAAATATTTCCCAAAGGAAATGCAGCCACTATGGATGAACAAACGGGATTTGCCATGATCTAGATGGAACAGCCTGCTTGGGCTTGAAGGAAAATGTGAGTCTTCTTACGCAGTAAACCACTTCCGGCCTTGACGTGTGGGGTGTGGTGGGTTTTTTGGGTGGTGTGTTGTTTTTTTTTTTTTTTTTTAACATTTCCTCTCAAAGCAAATATTTCTGTTCTGAGCTTCCAGAGAATCTCTGGCAGGGGGCAATAAACAAAATTCAGGAGAAAAGAAGTCTTCAGAAGTAATGGTGAGGTTAATCTGTTCCTTTAACACAGCAGTAACCTTCAGTGAGTCAGCAGCAGTAAGTGCCTCTGTATGTGGTAAGCCTGCTGCCCAGATCCCTGGTGGAAATCCGGTGATGAACAGCCACTTACCTTTAACGTGCATGGCATTTTTGCAACCTAAACATTTTTCTCTGCATTGTTCCAAATTTCTTGATGTTGTTATGGGTGAATGTTCTATTACACCCAATTTTCAGTTGTTAAGTTGTTGTTATTTTTCTACCCTATATTTCCTATCCAGATTTAATTTGTATCCTACAAAGCAAAGTCCGGAATCCAAAGTGGGGTGTATGTGAGAGGGGCGGCTTCTAGTTCCCTTTTAAAATAAGATTGAAGTTTCTATTATATATATTAATCTGTGTTTTAAAAGATGCTTTTATAACAATGGTTTGTGAAATCCACATTTAGTGACTGGTATTCTGGGATCTTGCTTCTGCAGGTTTGTGTGTCAGTTCTGTTTTTTCTCCTCCACAACAAATATTTTGAGTCTGTTACATATTGCTTCTGAACTCTTATGCTTCCCCTGACATTTAATTATTTACTCTGCATTTTGAATGTATTTTGTTTAAAATCTGTGTTGCTGTTGCTGCTGTTCAGCGTTTCTAAGGGAAGAAGATGGAACTAGCTGGAAGGGAAATAATTTGAGATGCAAATCCAAGCATCTTTATCAGATGAGAAACATTATTAACCTGGTACGTGATTATTGGTATGGGGATAGTTTGAGGCTGAAAAAAAAATTATTATATTGAAGTACTTGGAAAGTTTGAATCCTGAAAGTGTAACTTAAATTCTGTTGGTCTTCTAGCATACAATAACATCTTGAGAAAAAAATGAGTGGGTAAAAATTTGTTTTCCTTGACGCTCCTCACTTCGTGCTTGTTTACTGTCTTCTTGTTTGGAACAATCCCTGTGATATGATCTCCATATCCTAAATTTTCAACTATAAGTTTATATTCTATTATTACACATAGAAAATGTGTAAATGTGTAAGTTCTTAGAGGCTGTATTATCTATTTAGCATTTTGTTCTGGTTTACTATGCTATTAATAATGCTATTAAAAAAAGAAAAGCTCTTTCAACTTAGCAACTGGATAGCTTGTATTAATTATCAGAACTATTAACATTTATATGCACTGCAGAGCAGCCAGGAGAAAAAAAAGTATTCCTTACAGCCAAGGGGCAGTAGAACAACAGATGTTGGAGAATGTGAGGTAGCTTTTTCAAAAGGACTTGTAGTGAGCATCAAGGCATCAGAAAAACCCACCAAGGTTTTAATATGATTTTAAGATGAAAGTAGAGAGTGCACAAAACAGGACAGAAATATTCTTAATAAAAATAAGGGGGATTGGCCTTCAACATTTACTATAAAGATTTTAATATGGTATGAAACAAGGTATGGGTTAAACTGACACAAACTTGTCTAGCTTCCAACACCTGATTTGTTTGGTTTGATCTTTCTGTGATGATTCTGCTCAGTTCATCAAGGCATATGTGACCTTGCTGTGGGCTGAACTCTGCTGCTGCCGCTCTTCAACCTGACACCTTGGGAGAGAGAGAGACGGGGGGACAGACCAGTCATGCCACAGTCGGATGGACAGTCAGGCCACAGCCGGCTACCAGCACAGCTCTGAGACTGCAGTGGAGTGTGCGGGTGGGTAAGGACCAATTGGTGATACCTTTTTTGCGTGTGTGATGCTTGCTTTTTGGTTATACATTGACAAATGAGACCTGTCTCTCTTCTAACAACTTTCTTGGTTACTGTAATTGCTCTGCTCACAAAAGAACATTTTAAAATTGAGGTTCTTTATATAACTCTTGTGATTAAAGCTTTCAGATATTACTGTAGGGTAGTACGTGGCCACTTTACTCTTTCCTGCAGCGTATGATGCCATTCTTACATATGCGCCATCCATACTCCAGCTGGTCTGTTCTAGTAGGTGTGATAGTCAGCTGAGCATGGATGCTGTCTGTGGGTTTAACTGATGCATTTCAATTAAGATGTGAAGAGTGCAGAGTGAGACACAACCAAACGCAACCACAGGGGCCGTGCAGTTATTTCAACTAGTACCTATTTTGGTTCTGGATGAAGTTATTTTGGTTCAGTTTCGGTTCACGCTAGTCAATCCGAACTAGTAGAGCGCTTTGAAACCAGTTTAACTGGTTCATGTTGAAAAGTGAAATATTTGAAGGTGACCTTAGGCTTTCGCTGTGGCCTTCCCCGAGGACGGTGCTCTGGCTCTGTCCCCCGGGTGCCGGCAAGGCACGGCGGCGCCTCTCCACGGGGGCTGCGCGGAGTCCCTGTGCCCAGGGGCCGGAGCCGTGTCACGGGGAGGGGGATGCCGCGATGCCCGCCGGTGGCTCTGGT
>NW_009648710.1:1775771-1858626 GCF_000708025.1 Charadrius vociferus | reverse complement strand
CTGGGTGGCGGGGCAGGGCCGTGGCCGGGGGCTCGCCGTTCTCTGGGTGGGCGCGATGTCCCCGCGGCCGGGTCGCAGAGCAGGAGCTGGCGTGCCTCGAGTGCGGGTCTTCCGGCAGGGGGGCGCTTGGAGGGGGTACTGGTGGGTGAGTGCTTGCCTGCGAGACTGGAAACGAGTTGCCGAGTGACCGGAGCAGTCCCTCTCTGCTGTCGTTGGCCGTTCGTCTGCGTTACTCAGGGCTGTGTGGGTAATAACAATAACGGTGACTACTAACTGCTGCTATCCTGCTAAAGAGTGGTGTGCCGTCCTGTGAGGGAGGCCAAAGATACACTTTCTGCAGGCTAGCAGCTGTAGCGCATGTTTGCATAGCAATATTTTTGCTCTTCATTAATGAAGGGTGGTGAGCACAGCCTGCTCTGGGTGAACTGAAAACCAGCTATGCAAAGGTGAGTGATGTGGAAACGTTGCTGTGTTGCCGAGCTGGGACCCAGGGCTCCTCTGCAGAGGCACACAGGTGCAGGCAGCAGTGAGGCCTGTGTGGGGGCAGGAGGGTTGTGAAAATGCTACTAAAGAGGAAACAGGTCGTGTGGAGGAAGGGAGGAGAGAGAGCTGGAAGTTTTAATAAAAAAAAAAAAAAGTGGGGGTGAGAGCTATTGAAAGCAATGTGCAAGTAAGAGGGAAACACATGGGTTTTCTTAGACAGTTCAAAGAACTTTTCACGTATTCATCAGGTATTTGCCAGATAGTATTGAGCAAATGAGCTGCCTTACTAGGAAAAAAATATAAAATTGGATGTCTCAACAAATGCCGTTGTACTATTTATCTCAAGAACCATTAAAATATTACTCAGCAAATATTGTTAAAATGATTAAGACTTTAAGATATTTAGCCCTTTCAACCGATCAAAAGTGATTCTGTTTACCTGCCCTTACATTGTTTAAGTTCATATCTCTTTTCAGCTAATTTTTGGGTTTCTCAGAAGTGACTACATTATGAGTGGTCATCAAATGTATTTTTTTCCTCTCTTAGGATGAGACAAAGACTTGACAAAGTAGTAGTATTGTGAAAAACAGCTGCCGGTTCTTTGAATGGTGGAATGGAAAAGGTAGAAGCAAGAACTACACTCAGGATGTTGGAAGCAACTAGTTTGTATAGAATTTCTGATGGCAAGGTCTTTCATTATGAAAACACTTACAATTCTTGTATATACTACAGCCATTTCTGATGTTTGTGGTGTGTCATAACTACTCCATACATTTTTTTTTTTCAACTAGTTGCATTGGTTTCCAAGAATATAGATGGTTTTGTGATTTGTCATACTTCTCCAAATCACGTGGAGTCTGCCTTTCATTTCTTCCAGCTAAAGATCCCGTGGGTGTGGTTGGTTGATTTCTGGATTCTTCTAGTCCTGCAAAAGAACAATTGTGAATTCTAGTTGGTGTAAGATGTGTCTGGAAAAATCTTCTTTCTTGCTGAACTTGTCCTCATAAACAACACTCTGTATCCACTTTGTTGTTCTGTTGTTAGTAGCAGTGGGGAGGATATTAATGCTAGTTTTGGTGCTTATGGATACTCTGGCTACCTAATTTTCTGGTATTTGCATTGTTACTGATATTTGAAGCTGAAGTTGTAATGCATTTTAAGAAAATGCCTATGTATAGGCAGTGTTTCATTGGGCTTCTAGGTACCACCTGTCTGAGTGCTACTGTCCTTCATATCTTGTGGTCTGCACTCTTCTGCTTCTCAGAGCTGGGTGCTAGCTGGATACCCAGTGACACGTGTTATTGCATTCTTGTGGTGAACTATATGGCCACATCAGCCGTTTTGGTTGGTGCTGAAGCCTTGCTAGTGGATCAGCGGGATCTCCTAGTGCTGCCAAGCTTGGCTTCAAGGAAGAGATGTGTTGTCTGTCAATGGTGGTGCTGAGTTTGAGGCAACAGTTTTAAATTGTGGGGGAGACTTTGCAGGTTGAAAGAACCTAATGGGCCCTTAAAGACTGTATGCTAATCTTCTTAAGCTTTGCTGGCCAGGATTTTTCTTGTTTGCACACCCAAGGAATGTTATTGTTGAAAGTTCTTGTCTGAGAATTAAACAGATTGGTTTTATTTAATACTTCCTCTGAAAGGTCAACAGCCCAAGCAAATTTGCCATCTTCTTCATTCCTTTTTTTTTTTCTTCTCACTATTTAACCTCTTTGTGTCCCCACTCAGGATATTACCTTCACTGCAATCAGATTTGCTTACAGAACTTAACTGTTTCTTACTTCCTTTGAACCAGACTCCCTTTTTGGAAAGGTACTGTTTAATCCTTGCTTTATCTGACATCCTGGAGTATCTCAGAATGAGTATCCCATCCATAATATAAAGAAAGGTACAGCTGTGTAAGATAAAGTTACTATTTTCTAATAACTGGTGATGACAGTGAAAGCTTTAAAATACAGTAGTGGGCTAGGGGTAACGTTTTGCACTACTTGCATTTCAGTTCAGTGACTTTAAGGGACTGTTTAAACTGGAAAACTTTTCTTGTGACCTGACATACTGAGATAGCTTTGCCTAGAGTATCACTAGTGTATGAATGCAGTCTGCCTTGCCTCAATACCAGTGTAAAAAAAAAACAACAAAAAAACAAAAAAAAAAAAACAAAAAAAAACCACCACAAAAAAAACCCCAAAAACCCTAAACCCAGGAAGTGAAGTGGGGTGGGGTGAGGAACCCTATCATTCTAGGTAAGCAGGGTAAGTGTGAAGGCAGATCTAGAACTTCATGTACACTTTGGCCTGCTGACCTGGTTGTCTGGGTATGTGCACAATTGTGGTGGTCTCAGTGTGGTTCCATTTTGAAATGGTCTGCTGGTTTTCCTTTCTTTTGAATAAAATTTCAGTTTTTCAGAGCTTGTAAGCTATGCAGTATCGCATTTAGAGAAGTGTTTTCATGTTTGAAATTGATAAAGGAGGAGGTTAAGAGTTCTTGTGACACTTTGGGGGTTAGCCTTAAAAACTCAGGGCTTTTGTGAAAAAGACGTAGGAGATATGAAAGAAAAAGTGAATTGAAACTAAGCAGTTCCTTACAGTCCTTCCCCAAGTGCTCAGCCAAGTTTTACAAGAAGTCTCAGTTATTAATTCATTAGAAGATGCTTAGAAGTCCAGTAGAATCTTAAACTTTTGAGGTTCTTGCTTATACTTAAGGGAATGTGAGAGAAATGGCTTATATTTATATAAGCTTTTATCATGTCCTTAACGGGGAAAGACATTGTGTTTTTTTTAAATGAATTTAGATAAAGCTAAATCTATTTCTCTTTATGTCAGTGAGAACTTAGTGGAATTTTTTTTCCACGTTTTTCTAGTTGGACTTTTAGTTGTTGGGGAAGGATTGAAAGCAAGTAATTCCATTCAGTTCTAGGAGAAAAGCAAGTTTTCATCTCCTGTTTTGTTTTGAAAACTAGTTTTCTGTAATGATTCAAGCTGTGTCTGCCTATGTAAATGAGGCCTGTTTCTTTACTGTTGGTGAGAAAGCTTTTGTGGAGCCTCTTCTCTGTCAGTAGAGAAATTGCATCCAAAAGCTACGCCTAGTGCTTCTTCATATGGAACCATGCTAGAGGAGGTAAACAGAATGGATGGAAAAAGGTGAGGCAGAGCCTTGGACGCAAAATCCGGGGACCAAGTTGGCAGGATTGGGTTCTGCTTCCCTTGCTGTTGTGTAGAGTTCTGTCTGCCTTAATAAATGTTTTTTCTTGAGTGTTTGTCCAAAGACATTATGTTTTGTGTTTGGGTTGACAATGTAGCTAGGGGAGATCCACCAGCCTCTCTTGGCTGGTTGCAGACATGTTAGGAACTTCTAAAACTATAATGTGGCTTAAAAAGCTTTTATTAAGAAGAAAAAATATTCTGTAAGTCATTATAATGATTAGCTGACACTTGGAAAGTAATATTGTGTGAGGTAAACAGCTGCTAGGCTTATATTGTTTATGAGGACACTGGGACACTGCTAGTTTTCCTGAAATAGACTTCTGAAGGAAAACCAGATGTTTTATGTAAGGAGTAATTTCATGTTCTGAGGTTCTGTGGCTTATGCTTTCATGTGTTAGATAAGCAATGAATTAGCATGTCTCTTGGAACCTTGCAGCTTTTTGCACTGTAAAATATGTCTTTAGTGCTTTTTCAGTATGTTTGTGGGATTTTGAGGTGCTGCGAGAGTGGTGCTGAGTGGGCTTGGTAAAAGTTACAAGTTTAGAGTCTTCCTTTAGTTGTAAAGGTATCAAGTTTATGAGTGCATTTGTGACCAGCTAGATAATTAAGGGTTTAAAAGAGTATGCAGATCAGAATACTACTTACATTAGCTGACATAGGAAGGTCATACATGGACAGCATTTAGAACAGAGGAGGAGCAGCAGAGTGTTGAACAGAAAAACCTTTACACAACATGGTTGCCTTTATTATACCGAACAGCTGATTGCCTGATTTTCATAGCTTGGTTGTTGCTGTTTTTTTTAGCAATCAATGCCAGAGGCTTGTCACCTTTCTCTTGTTTAAACCTGTAAAACATTTTTGTTGGTCATGTGAACAAAGGTCTAAATCTGCATAGAAATTATACTTATATTAGAAATTAAACTTACCTCTCTTCAGTTTTGGGGAAATACAGGAAAATGAAGGCTCAGATTCTGTTGTTGATGGAGGTTTCCTTAACAGATGACCTGTCATTTTACAGCTGTCAGTTCAAGGTTGCACAGAAAACTTAAATGAGGGGGAGGGGGAAACCCCAGCAAAAAGTCTGAGTAAGTTATGCTGTTCCATGCAGTTACAATGCAGTTTACATTGAAACACTGTGCTATACTGGGACTAACTGAAGGTTAACCCGGGTTGCACTGAAGTCATTCTGGGTCACATCTCTAAAAAGCCTACTGCCGGGTACTGACCTTTTGCTTACTTTTAATAGAGTCAGAATTCCGTGCATTACTGTTTTCTCACCATTTGCCTCTGTGTTAGCTTTGGATACAGTTTATTCCAATTTATGTGGTTACCTTAGTCCCTTTGTAAGATTATAACCCAGGTGTGTTCAAACGTCTCACAGTGATTTGAACTCGAAATACAGGCTGTTGCATTATTAAGCAGAAGTCCTGGTTTTGATGCAAAAAGGACATGACAGCAGCAATCTTTTTTTCTGTATGCTTTTAAGTGATTTAACTGAAAAACTTTACAGAAGGGCAAAACTCATCCTTTTGATTCTGAAACTGAATGGTAAATACTTTGTTGTCATGTGACCAGATGTTGTCTTATGGTACTTGCAGACATGTCAGGGTACAGAAATGCTATGTCTGTAGAAAGAGGCTAAACATTTTAATTTTGCAAGTGCAGAACGTAATCTCTCATATGTTTTCCTGACACAAAAAATAGGCATAGTTCAGTAGCTTTTAGCTTCTTGGATTACAAAGATCAGCTCTTGTAAATTCCGCAGCTGCAGGTGCTCCTTTCTCTGGCAACTTGTTAGCACCAGCTTCTTATTTTAGGCTAAAGGGAAACAAAGGCAAAACATGCTTTTTTCTTGTCATTTTACACACAGTTTCAGCTGATGCAGTGCTGTCCACAACAAAGGATTTCAACTCTTTGTAAACATTAGGACATACTGATGTTGGGTTTTGGGACAAGGAGGTGCTGACATCCGATTTATGTTCAGGACCAGTGTTGGAAGGTGGAGGCTTTTTATTGGCTGTGTTAACAAGTCAAATCTGCATTATGTAAGTCATTACTGTTGATAATTTAGTCTTGCTAAAACCATTTCTAATAGAAAACTTGAGAAATTAAGGGTATTTGCTGTTGCTAGAAACACTCATATTTTCCCCCCTAAATCTTCTTTTATAGAAATGATTTAAAAACTTTAGGATCCCTGTTTATTATGTGATTATTTTTTCCTTTAACATTCCCCCTCTTGCTCTGAAGATCTTGTGACAATGTTATAAGAGTAAAGCTTAGATTTCAGAATTACTTTGAAACAAAGGAAGAAAAGTCATGGTCTCTTTCCACCATTTGAGGTCTCTATCTGAATGTGGTATTTTGGGAGGCTGGGCTAGAAGGCTTGCTTGTGAATGATTTAGGGCTTTTTATTCAGACAAAAGACTTGCACATCAAAATCTTAATTGAAGAACTGTATTTTTCAATCTTCTGCTAAACTATTATCTGTTCCTTCCTTCCCTGACTATTACTAGCATTTTAACCAAAGAACTTCAGATTTAATATCAGTAGTTTTGTTCCTTGCATGGTTTTATGGGGAGAAATGTTTTGTGTTCTCACTGTTTGGTGAAGGACCTTCTCCGCCCTGCCTGCCCCCTTCCCCTCCCTCTCCCCGACTCTAACGTAAAGTAAGAGAAGAACCTCAATTGCATGGTAGGTTTAGTTCTCCTGTAGTAAAGAGTATCCAACCCCCCAAAAAACCAAAACCCCCAAACTATGTTTTTTCTGTGGGTGAATGTGATCTCCCTGAGAGTTGGAGATCTGAATCTAGTTCTTACATCCCAATGTGGTAATTACCATTAACACTTCTTACTTCACCTTTGCGGCAGTAGAAGAACAAAAAGGCAGAAACTTACTGATCTAATTGGGCTGTTACTGGCCTGAAGAAATGTCTGAGGACTTTGTGGGGATATGAGCACCTATCCTCAGATGAGACCGTGAAGGGAAGTCCTGAAGTCTCTTCCCAAATCAGCAGTCTGGCACGCTCTGTGTTTATTTGTTCCATTGCTTGTGGTAAGTGGTATAATTCTGTGCAGGAGCATAATTCTGTCATTTCTTCTGGCAGAAGTAGTTTTTAGAGTCTGTGGAGGTCTGGGAAGAAGATCAAGTATTTGGTTGCATGGCTTTTACTTTTTAGTAGAATCCTGGTTTTGTGTGTTCTAAAAATATATAAAAAAAATCTCTCCTGGCTGTCTTTCACTAAGGATAGGAAATAACTGTTGGAAAGATATTATTGTAAATCTGTACGAGTATTTTAAGTTTTTCTTCTACTTCCTATTTGCAGAGTACTCTCTTAAATGATACAATAAACCAGTAAACCATTAATTTCATGTAGGTAGTATAGGTCTTCAAATGAATTGGCAGTGTATTGAAAGCTTTCCTTAAATGCAGCATGAGCTCACTTTGTATGCATCACAGCAAAGGTACCATTTTACTTGTACATTCTGCGCTAACTTCAATTGCGAGAATAACTACATTGTGTCACAGGAGAGATCTGTGGATTTTGGGTAACTCCCTGTTTATTAAGGAGAAAAGCTAGAGGAAATAAATGTCAACTAATGTGGAAAGGTATGTTTGTCCTTGTATATTATGATACTTCATCAGGAATTGATTCTAGAGCAATTGGATCCTTTAATGCAAGTAGTACTTTTTCCAAAGTAATTTCAATATAATATGCGTAGTATTTTTAAATGACTTACAAACATGTAAGTAGGAGGTTTGTGATGATTGTTTGTAGTGTCGTATACCTCATTTAGTGCCTTGTTTGCCACTGTTAGGGATGTTGTTACTCTCTGCTGCTTGTTTCTGTGAGTATTGCTGTGCAGACAGGAGAGTTGCAGGTGTGGGTGTTTCTGCTGCTTTTTTTGGTGGGGTTTCTGGAGGGGTTTTTGTACAAATATCTGTTCCTTGTTTTATCAACTTGTCACGTCTTGTGATTTAGCCTGTACAGTATGCACACCAGAGCAAATGTTATGCTGGTGAAGATTGTGTGTGATTGTGCTTGTTGTAGGCTCTAGTCTAAATATGCTCTTAGAGAAATGGTGAGCTTCAGCATGTGTATCATGTCCTGACTCCAAAATGTGAATGCAGAATAATGACCCTGTATTTATAATGTTTTCATAATATTTTTCAGTCTTTCTTCAAAATTTCTAAAGCTAAATTGAATAAACTTACTTGGCAAGCTGAATAACATTGGAGAGCTCTTTTAAGTTCATCACTTGAAAACAGACCTCCTTCTAACCTACGGCAAAATCTGCATCACTTTTGTAGTTCATGGTTTTCCTTAATTCTCAGTGTGGTCAACAGTGTCACTGTTTTTATTATTGGTTTTGATGGAGAATGGCAGTATCCGGGACTTTTAAAGCAAGATCAGAGTTCCTTTAAAGCAGCCTTAAAAGGAGAAGTCCTTTTCTGCTAGTAGCTCTTCTGAGGCTGTAGGCTCAGCCAGATCAGGCAAATCTATCTGGGGAGAGGCAGGCAGGAAATTTGCTGTCCTAGATAGTGTAGGCTAAAGGCTGATGGCCCTGTGGCATCTGATGGAGAATGGTTGAGTCACCTCATGGATTTATAGGTGCTACACTGGGAAATTTTTTTTTTAATATGATATCTAGAGCTGCCAGATTGGGAGACTTACTATTTCAATGAGAAAGTGATGATACTGTTATAATGAAAGGTGTCAGTTGCGATTACAGTGTTAGTGCTGGAGAGAGCTAATTACTTGCACTCTACTAAATGTAAGCACTGCATTAAATGAAAAATGTTTTTTATTTAATAAGATTGAGAAACCATATCTTGGTATTACAAAGGAGGTGTTCTTCTGTGTGTGATATTGAAGTAGTGGGTACCCGCTGATGTCAATATCAAACTCCATTTGAAGGAGTAAATGTTGACCATGATATTAAGATTTTAGTGTGGTTTTGTAATTTCGTTTTCTACGGTAGGTGTGTGGTAACGTTTAAGTAATTTTTCAGTCACAACTCGTTCATGGAGGTGGATTTAACAGTGTGGTTAGCAGCCTGCATGTCTAGCACGCGTGTGCACAGCAGGCATGAAACTGAGCGATTTTGGTGCCTCCATTTCTGCCAGTGAGAATTTTCAAATGTGCTTTGGGTCAAGTAGGATTATTGAGATGAGAACAGGCGGCTGCTGGCTGCTCACTTAACAGCCCGTCCTAGCTGCCAGGAGAGAGGCAGCCAGCCACAAGGTCCCGTCCAGAGTCAAGTAAGATTATGCGCACTGGAGGTGTACAGCTTCCCTGTAGTCTTCCTTCCTTCAACAGAGGCAGAATAACTGATCTTTTGTGTTCCAACTTTGTCTTACAGTCTTACTGCCAATGCTTTTATCTCTCCTCTTCCTGAAATTTTAGACAGGAATTAATGTAGTGTTCTATTTTTCCTTGGCTTTGTGCACTGTTAATAAGTGGTTTACCTGTGAATAGATCCACGTGATTCTGGGGAGCACCAAGCATTTTTTGTGCCCTTCTTGGAGATAGAGGGTTTCACTTCAAATGTGATAGGAAGCCTTTTTGTGCCATAACAGAAAACGTGCTATCGGGCACAAAAACTGCGGACTGGTATTTTTTTCAGCCATGGTGCTGGTGATGGAAATGAAAACTGAGAAATAGGTCGGATAAATTTAAAAGTACCCATTTGCTATTCTGGGAAACTTTAAAATTACCCAGGGATTTTAAAAGGAAAAAAAACCAACACCAACCTGAAATTGTTTTAACATCTGAGATGGGGTTCTTCTGGAGTAGACTAAAACTACGCCAAGAGCACATCTCTTCTCTCCAGTGTCTACCAAGAAAGGAAGAAGGATCACGCTGATTCTGTGGGTTCCTGCAGTCATGGCTTAAATTGAAGGCTGCTTCCAGATTATACAATCTAATAGCTATAGATCCAACCTCCTTTTTCCTCTTCCTTCTCCATTGCAGGAGGCTGCTAGTTTGTGTAGTCTTTCAGTGGATGCTTAGGTTTCTGTCATTTGATGTACTCTTGCAAAGGAGTATTAGCTGATCAGTCAGTGTGAAAATTGATTTTAATCTTTGAGATGTGAAAATAGGGCAACTTAGTGCTTTAATCAAACTTGCTAAAATAGTGTTTCTAAAACTTGAGTCAAAAGAAATGTCATAAATTTTGCGAATTAATGTCTGTTAAATACAGCAGTCTGCTTCAGTGAGTGTTCCTGCATTGACTCGTAAAGAATTTTGGTTTGATAAAACTCTGTAACTAGGCTTATGTAAAGCAAAGAAGCATGTACTTCAGACTGGCAGAACTAGTCTACACTTGTGTAACTGAACATTGTAATTTGCATATGAATACGTGCTGGCTTCATGATGACAGTGACATTTTCCAGCCAGGATTGACCCTCATAGAGCTATGGTATCCTTCATGCAGAACTTAAGGTATGCCTTTCTTTTGTAATGGATTGAGTTCCGCTTGGCTCTGCCCACTGAGGGCATTAACATCTCAGTTCAGACTGGGAGCCTGCTTGTGATGTGACCTCCTGACAGTCCCCTGTCCTGTTTGTTGGTTTACTGAGTGGCCCAAGTGCCTTTTGGACAGGCATTAACTGGGAAACATGTTCCAGTGGCTAATGGGCAGTCTGGCCAGTCGGCAGGGGAGCCTGCAACTTGTCTTATGCAAACCTGACTGAAAGGTGTGTTGTAAGGACATGGGGTGCTCAGCAGCAAGCGTTGGGTCTAAAGCTCTATTCCTGCCTGTGCTACTGCCTGATGTAGACATAGCCTGAGAGAATTGCACCTAGGGAATCACCAGGAAAAAATACTACCATGTCTTTTTCTTCATGCATGCTTTCCTCACCTTTTGTCAGCTGAAATGAATGTAAAATGAAAGGGGCCTCTGCACCTCCCCTGTGTGTGGCCATTTCTCTTGTACAGGGAAGAATAGTGTATTTAAGCTAAGCAAACTGCTATTTGATATCAACAGCCTCTGGATCAAATCCTGGAAAATTGTGAAAGAAGATACACTGATGTTGCTGTAGCTGTTAAATTCTGGCAGTAATCTTACCCCAAACTGCCCATTTGTCCCAACTTTCTGTTCTTAACCCTGAAGTACCATTGCATTGTACCCTCTTGCCTTTCATGTAGAAACATCTCCAGATAACTTGCGAATATGAATGTCAAATGAAAGATTGCACGTGTTTTTTAGAATATCCCCCAGGCTGTATGCATAGCAGTCATGCATACAACACTTCTTTCTTTTATTTAGCCCTGTGGCAGTGACATGTGCATTACCTGCTTTGTCCTTTTTGGTAATTGCCTGATTCATTTTACAGCAAGCATTTAAAAACACTGAAAAAGGAGATAGTAACTTTCTTAAGCAGTATGTAGATCTCAAAAAGTTTACTCAATAAAATGTGAGTGCTTATGTTTGTTTGTTGTAAAGCTGATTACATCCTGTCAATTTACTTGTATAATCATACTAACTATTTTAATTTGTGAATTGTAAACTGTTCTGCAGAGTCATGAGACTTTTTCTTGGCTGTTGTGCTGGAGCAGAGCAGCTGGGACTTAGAAAGGCAAAACGATTTGTGCGGTAGCTAAAAGTAAGGATGACTCAGCTGAAATTTCTGATGATGTTATGCAGTTGGGGAACTTAATAAGCATGTGGCTCGTCCACAGCGTCTCACAGCCGCTGCCTTGTCACGAACAACTTACATGACCCCTGTGCAGATACACTAAAACATATTTAGGCATTTTTGTGCTCTACCAGTGTTAATTTCCTTGAATTGGTGTTATTAAGTTTGGAGATTGTAATTTTTTTTTTAAACTGACAAATTAAAAATTATATTGAGAAGAATTCTTAGAATGCTGTGGGATTAGAGGAGAAAAATAACAGCTGTGTGTCCTGTGCATATTTTATGTTGTATCTAACCGAGAAAGAAGTCCTAGATTCTGACAGTAATTAAGAGGGAAGTAGTGGGGAAGGAAAATGTTTTTGTTTATACATTTTCAAGAGAAGTTTGGGTATGCTTTTTTTTAAAAAAAAAAAAAAAAACCAAAAACCACCAAACACCCCCCCCCCCCCCCCCCATCAACCCAAACCAGTAGAAATTGTCATCTTAATACAGAATGGTCAAATTTAAGGGGAAACCTGCTCTATGATAAAATAATGTCTGGTTAGCCTGAAGTTGAAACTTTTGCAAGTTATATCTTTGATTTATCTTTAGATCTGTTTTCCTCTCTTTGTAATTGTGTTTGAAACTGTTTAATCAGTGGAAGATGGCGACAAATAAAGATCAAAGCCTGGCAATTTACAGCAGTGGGATCTGTTTCCAGCTTCACTGTTGGAACAGAAGGGGCAGGTGCTACAGCTCCTTTTGGTTCTATTTCCTCATCTATAAAATGGGGATGATGGTGCTTGTTTCTGTGACCAGCTCAGGGATTTATAGAGGAGAAGGTTTACTGACTGCCTTTATGTCCCAGTCGTGGTACTGGTGTTCTGTGCAGCTGTAAGCTGTGCAACTGTCTGAAAGAATGCTTTGCAACTGAAAATGACATTATAGTTAACAAGCCTTTGGGCATGGGACTGCTTCTGTTGGCTGTGTGGCTTTTAAACAGAAGCCTGTGAGCTTCGCTTTGGCTGTTGAATACTGTAATCTCTCTGCAGCAGCAGTATCTCTGTATTGCATCATTCTGGTGGAGAGTCAGAAAGCTACAGCACTTGAGAAGAAGTGTCCCTTACGATAATTTTACAGGAAAGCCAGTAATGTTAAGGTAAAATTTCCTGCAAGAGATTTCCCTAACTCAAGGCAATCATAAATATGGTATGAAAGTTCATTTTACTAAATAGCCTGTCCTTATAAATAGTCCTTGTACCAGTAATGGAAATGGTGATCACGTTTTTATTACTCTGTCAGTTATGGTTTGATTGTAAGGTGGTTTATCTTGTTTCCGAGAATCGTGTTGAGAGAAGTAGGAAAACATGGAATTACATTGATTTACATTTTCCTGTTGTTGTGTAGGAGACAGGTTGCGAGGGTGAGCCCTTAGTTTTATGCCCTGTTGTTATGAATTACAAAAAAGTCTCAACTGGGTTTTCTGCAGACAGCTTGGGAGCTATGAGACTACTTTAGAAATAGTGATGTTGTCTTGTGCTATTCACTTTTACTGTATGCCAGATAATGTTTCCACACTGAAATTTGGGAATGTGGTGTATCTGAGTATTTATATGGATGTGCACAGTGGTTATAATGGGAGATAGCTATCATTGTCACCTTATTTTTCTGCAATGATATGTGAAAATCCTTGATTAATACTGTTAATACCTTAACAGTACTTATCAGGATCTTTATGTTATGTGAAATGGTCAGCTGTGTAGAACCAAGAAAAGTGACAGTAATGTCTTCTTGTGAAGGTTTAAAACTTCTGAGCTATGAAAAGTGCAATAAAATCAGATACAACACAGAATGGAGCAAGTTTAATACAAGCATAAGTAAATACTCAATAAGAGAGACAGAATAAGGCAGGTAGTGACTATTTCTGGTTTTTAAAATACTGAAGTTCTGTGTTTGCTTTTCCTTTAACTTCATCTATTTTCTCTCCCCAGGATTGGAATTTGACATGGCACACAGAAAATCCAGACTTCACCCAGTGCTTTCAGAACACAGTCCTGGTCTGGATTCCTTGCATTTACCTGTGGGTCTGCTTCCCAGTGTACTTCCTATACCTTCGTTGTCATGACAGGGGATACATACAAATGTCAAACCTCAACAAAGCCAAAACGGTATGTGACTTTTTAAAATTGGAATGTGTTAAGCTTATCTGGAGGTTTGAATATATTTTCAGCTATGTTTTAGCACACTGTTTTTGTTGAGCATCAATCTTGGCCTGTGTGCACGCTACAGCTGTAACTTAATTCGTTCTACTTGTGTTTGATTTCCAAGCCTTGTGTGTTTCTGTTGCCCTTTTATCAGTAGGCTTTCTGAAATTTACTCTGACATGTCAAAAAAGCATGCAAATCCTTTGTTAGACCAGTTGGAGAAGACTATTTTAAGGCAACTCAACCTCAAGGCCTTTATTTCAATAATAAAAATAACTTTTCATCCCATCAACTTCCTAAGTTATGCAGCATAGATTTCTAGAGCTGCTGCAGGTGTTCTATTCCACTTCTATTGTGAAATAGGTACTCAATGTTTTCTTAATTTTTTTTGTTCCTGTAGAATAAGTGAAAAGTTTTAAGAAGGACTATAATAGCATGGTGGATCGGAGAGTTTTTGTCTCTGCAGTCTGTTATTCAGGAGTGAGATTCACCAGCTTTCTGCTTCATAATACACTGAATTATATGGTACTAAAAATTAGTAAACCCTTTTCTTCTGATGGGGATCCAATAGGTAAAGCCAAATTACTCTTCTTTTGTGCATGTTGTAGAAATGCCCAGAAGAGGTGATCTGATTTTGACTCCTTGTACTAACACATAATATCTAGTGTTCATGTATATATTGTGCTGCCTAATCTGTGTGAACTGATGTATAAAATACGCTTTTGTATTGCAGGCTTTGGGCTTAATACTGTGGATAGTCTGCTGGGCAGACCTTTTCTACTCTTTCTGGGAAAGAAATCAAAATATTTTTCGAGCTCCATTTTTTCTTGTTAGGCCTACAGTATTGGGTATAACAATGGTAAGTTCTTCTGTTATGGCCTTTGTTCATGCAAAGCCTTAAGCAGTAATATGCATCTTAGTGTTATTCACAGTGTTGTCATTGTTTAAGCTACAATCTTTACATACAGATTTAATCTGCTGTTGAACTATGAAATATTGACTCTGAAATGTCTGCTTCCTTTTAATTAAAAAATTAGAAAAAAAACCCAAAACCAAACCCAACCCAGCTGTTGCCTGTGCATTGCACGCCAGTGCTAGTTGTCTTGCTGTATTTTGGTAGGCTAGAGCTACCATTCATAAATAGCTTGACTCAAGCATCAGGTGGAGGAATCAAGTTGAGAGAACTGATTAAATGTAGATAATACAAGTCACACTGAACTTGGTAAAAGCCTGTTGAAGGCATTGCATTATTAAGTATCTTATTACAAACTCTCTTGCATGTAATATTCTTTAGTGCATGTTTTCTTTGTTACATTCGATGGCATGGTGGAAAGTCTTAAATGCCGTGGGGCACATATGTAGGTGTCCCCAGCTAACTCTTCCTACTTAGATTCGCAAGTATCGTCTACTTTCACACCAGTATCTCTGCAGCCTGCATTTCAAGGAAAATGCCTTGCTATTCATTTATTTTCAGTTGCCTTACATTTATCACAGACTTGGAATGGTAGTGATTAAACATGATACTCAAGGGGGGACAGGTCGGGACAGGACACAACAACCCCAACAGCAGTAACAACAACAAAAAAACAAAGCAAAAAACCCAACAGCCCTGACAGATGCAAAAGCTGCTAGTGTGTGGTCACTTAATAATGTAATTGTCAAGCTTTTGTCAGGCTGACTGAAAATGTGTGTTGCAGCAGCCAAGTGAGATTATTAAGTTATGCCAGCTTCCTAAAAGACTCTGAAAACACACAAAATACAAAAATAGAGTAATATTTGGTCAGTGCTGTTTGGCCTTGTGGCTTGTATGTACAGAAATAATTTTATTTTAAAAAGAATTAGTCAGGAAATACTGGAAAGGATATAGTGTCATTATGTTGATTCGTGATGTAGAACCAGAAAAGTAAGGAAATAGACTGGCAGCTTTTCACAGTGCTTTTGTGTATGTAGTCATTTACTTCTATGTAGTACATATTCCTTTTTTGTTTTTTGCCACTTCCTATCTTTGCTGCTCCAGAGAATTTCCTATTTAAATATATTTTTCAATTACACTTAAAATCTCTGGGTTTTACAATGTATGGGAGATTCTGGATTTGAAATGTTAAATAAGCACATTTTAACACAGTACCTTGTATATGTGTATAAAGTGTTGTAGAACTTAAAGCTTGTGAATATATTTTTATTTGTCCACAGTTGCTTGCTACATTTTTAATACAATATGAAAGAATAAAAGGAGTCCAGTCTTCAGGTGTAATGATGATTTTCTGGCTCATCTCATTGTTATGTGCCACTGTGGTTTTTCGATCCAAAATAATACATGCCTTAAATATGGTAAGTCATTGCTAGCCTCATTCAGTTGAAAATAATCTGAAATGCTGCAGTAATAGAGTAGTTGGTTGCTAATTATGCTAGTCAAGCGAGTTAATGATCCATTCAGTGTGCCTTCGTTCCTGGGGTTATAAAAGCAAAACAAGCGAGACTTAATGGCCCTTGTTTTGAAATGCTAGTGAAATTTGTAGTGATCTTAACTGTAACAACAGTTGCCAAGAAAATTCTGCTAGCTGGGGATGTGTGTGCTTGAGTACAATAGAAGTGTATAATCTTTGATATGAAACCGTTCTGGGAGTTTATGTCGTCTTCCTGTTGATTATACAGTGGATTTCCTGAAACACTTTGTTTGACGGTCTCATCTGATGAGACAAAATGAAAGTGTGCAAGTGAGCAAGTGAAATGTCTTTATGTCAGTCTGCTTTATAGTAAGGCCAATTCAAATATCAGATTAATTGTGGAGCTGCCTGAAAATGGCATATCACTTTTATTTCTTGAAACATTTAAGCCAAGTTGTGAATTTTGAGAACTTTCAGCCAATTTTTGACTTAAGCTGTTGGGAATGGGATTTTACTGGTAGGGGGGTGTGTGTGTCCATCTGTCCCTGTGCTTTGATTTCTGTGGATTATGCTCTATGTATCAGTCCCAGTCTAAAAAATGGAAGTACCTCTGAAATTTGAGCGCAATGCAACAAACTGTAACCTAAACTCTGCTCCTCTGATTCTTATTTTCTGTGTGCATTCTAATTAACAAATTTTCTTTGAAAACTCCTTACTATCCAGTGCACAAATGCCTTTCTCTTGTAAAGAATACTTTGTCTTCAGATTGGGGCATGCTGTGTTGGTACAAACCATGTCTTAAAGAGAACTTCTCTACAGAAGAAGTTCATGCTTGTGTGTTTATGGCAGTGATTGATTAAATGTTATCTTTCATTTCCTTCACCCTCTCTTCGCCTTCCCCTTACCAAAATATACTTTGACTTTAATTTGCATGGGACTGGATAGTGTAACATTTATGTAGTTTGCAGAATTACTCTAAGGAACTGTTTTATGTTTAATAGTAACATGTTGTTTTAAAGAAATTCCTCAGGCCTTCTAATTGGAATATTACCTTCCTTTGTAGGGTGCTGAAGTGGATGCATTTCGTTATGTTACCTTCTTCATCTACTTCATCCTGTTACTTGTACAGCTCATCCTGTGTTGTTTTCCAGAACGACCACCTTTGTTTTCTGAAACAGTGAATGATCCTGTAAGTGTTCAGTCTATACTGAGTGCTAAGTATCATACGTGCAATATTCTGTACAATGAGTTATAAGGCCGTAGTCTCCCAGATGCCAAATAATTCAAATCTTGTTGACTTGTTTGCAAAAGAGTGTTCTAGTTGCAGAAGATGAAGCCCATAACATGCAAAACAGGGTATTTAAGAGAAAGAGCAAAAATACTGTTTCAGTCATTCCTGAATAGCATTCCAGAAGGTTAAGTCATATGTATTTATATTCAATTGTGCTTCTGGCAATTGGTGGGAAATACTGATTTGAAATGCTCTCTTTATCATGTCGTACCATTCGGTAGGCAGTGACTCAAGGATGTGTATTCGCTTCCTGTCAGGAAGAATCTACACCTGGAAAACTTGTGAATCTGGATAGACGCATTTGATTTCCACATTTACCGCTCTTGTGTGAAGCAAAAATTTAACCGGCTCAGTTGCAAGAGCAGTTAATGTTAGAGGATAGTCTGGATGTAGAAGTTTAATTTTATCTAGACATGATCTTTTTTGCATGTGTTCTTAATTATATGGCATGGATCTAAAGAGACCCAAGGGATGCTGGATGATTAACCTGCTTGCTTAGCCCCAAGCTAGACCTTCTGAGTCACAGTGGAGTGACACTTGTCACTGCCTGGCGTTCAGGAGTGCAAAGTTTATAAACCTCAGTTCTGTATTTTTTTAATAAGGTGTAATTCTGGTTTGATGGATGTTAAGTGGCACTGACTGATGAAGGAAGGTGTGAAATGTGTGAGAGGGGAAATAAATGTTGCCTTTGTAGCTGTGGAAGAGGTCTGTAACCAGTTGCACTTAATGAATTCCAGTTACCTTCTCTGTTGATATCCAGTGTGCCAGTGGTGCTCTGCATTACCACTGGCACACTGGATATATATATCAGTGTATATATATATATACTGGACTCAGTATACTGCTGAGTCTTTGGATCCTCTTCATCTTTGAGTTCTTTTAATCTCATTCAGGGATGAAATGTATTTGAAAGGATACTGTGGATTTATGGAAACCTTCTTTTCTGCTTTGATCGTGGTAACAATAATTACAAGGTGCTTTGAGACCACTGTAGTTTGTTTGTGTATTCTGAGTATTTCTAGGATTGTCTCTAGGAAATAGGGCAGACTTCAAATTTTAACCTTCTTTTAAGTGGTGTGTTTGTTGAATGTTATGATGGGGAAAAGAACAAAGCAAGTCATATTAGTCAGTCTTAAATTCTGATTATTATTCCCTTATGCCAAGCATTTCCAAACCAGAAATGTTTGTGAGTGTTCAGTAAAATCTTATTATATGTTTACTTAAGCCAACAAACTACAGTGAAATTTCTAAGATGTAGATGCTGATGTATATAGAAGTCAAACAATGCATTTTGTCTCTTGTTTTCACTTTGTTCACATTACCTAAGTGCAGACTTGTTACAACTTGTCTTCATTCTGTCTGGCATGAATGTCAGTGGGGTTAATAATTCTTTGTGTGATTGCTGTTAAAATAATAGTATTTTGATAAGATTAAATAGTTATCTAATATGTTTTAATGCTTTAAACTTTTGCTTTATGGAAATGAAGTCCAGTTTTTGGTTATACAGGATCTAGTGGACTCTTGAATTTAGAGTTTCCACCTGCAAGTAGATTAAAAAAAGTATAAAGGAAAAAAGGTATTTTATGTAAAGTTTGGAATATTTTGAAATTTTGTTGGTGTATTTTGTGAAGTAGAAATCTGTCAGGAATGTTGATGTGGCCGAAGGCTGAAAGTACTACTTTCCTGCCACCTCCCCACCCCCCCCCCCCCCTTTTTTTTTTTTTATGACTTTGAATTTAAAAAACTTTTATTTATTCATTAAGGGATGGTGTTGGATTTGCTTGCAATCATTTTGTTGCAAGTGTTTAAATACTTTGGAAAAGTGGAACTCATCTCCTTTCAAAAAAAAAGTGACTGTCTCATACAGACTCCTGTTGTTCCTACAAAGTTGCAAACAAAGTTGCCATGTGAAGAGGAAATGCAGGAGTCTGTTTTGTGTAGCTTGATTACAACACACTTCAGTATAGCTTAGTGCAGAAACCAGGTTACACAAACATGAATTGAAAAATGCAAATCTTGGAAACATTTGGCTCTGGCTGTTTTAATTGTAGTACTGTAATGATGTTTGGTGACTTTTGTGGATGGAAATAGCTGAGTTGCTCCAATTATAGTTGGTGATAAAAACCTAGTGGTTTGTGTGCCAAAGGAGTGGCTGGTTTTAGCATTGTTTAGAAGCTGTTCAGAGCCGTGAAAGAGGGAAGGGAGAAAAGTGCACTGGAATTCTGCAAGTAAATCACCTTTAATGCCTTTTGAAATTCTTCCTGCCTTCCTTTCTGCTGTTTTAATCCAACTGGATGAGGAGAGGTTGTTAACTTGAAGAGTAGTTAAAACAGACAGCCATTGCACTGGATGTAGAATATGAGCTAGCAGCATACCTTTATGGATACATAATATTCCTGTGCTTATTGATGAATGAGAAGCAGGGGTTTTAGGGGCTGTTTTGGGATGCTTTTATAGAGTTTACATTTTTTTTTTTTAATTTGTGCATCTGCTTTGATGGAGTCACAGCACTTAACTGCTGTTAACAGTAGAACTGAATTCTTCATTTATGACTAACTACTCAGTTAACATATTTATGCTCTCGTATAGTAGCATACCTTGCATTGATATAGATGGGCACTGATCGTGACATCTTGAGAGATTGTCTGGCTGTAGTATCTTATAAAATTTTGTCAACTATTTGTTGCGTTGTCGATACGGAGCACTGCTATTCCTGTGTCCCAGTGGTCTGGTCTGCTGTCAGCCCTGAAGCTATGCTTGTATTTTCTGAACAAATTCTCAACAGCATAAATGACAAGTTTAGTAATGTGAAAAAAAATACTATAAACAAAATCAATTTCCAAAGCATCTTTCTGCTTGGTTTGTTTCTTTTGGCCTGGTATCAGCCACTTTGTTTATGGATTGATTTGTTTTCTTCTCCTTTAGAATCCATGCCCGGAGTTCAGTGCTTCTTTCCTCTCCAGAATCACGTTCTGGTGGATCACTGGGTAAGATCAAGATAATGCATAAAGCACCAGTTAAAGTTACATTAAAGTTAGGATCCTGCTTTCAGTGTTAAATTAGCAATACTCATGCAACAATTATTTCAGTTGTTTGGATTGGTTGTTTTGTAGATAGATTAAACTGATTTTTATTTTTCCAAATTTGATTAGTCTTTTTTACTTCCTTTGTAGTATCTTTGTAATTTCAATTTTTTGCCAAAATCTATTTAGTATGTTTGCTGAAAGAGTATGATTAAAAAAAAATCTTTAGGAAATATAAGAAGGTAGAAATAATCTGCTGTGTTTAGAGACTAAGGCATTCAAAACTGTTAACTCTTTTTGTCCAATAGGTTCTTTATTTTCATTAACTTAGCTTTGGTTATGCTGTATATTTGATCACGACACATGTTCTTGTGAGTTGAAACACAGAAACATGTAAAATAATATTGGTGTATAGTTGTGGTTGGTACTTGGCCAGAGTTCCAACAGAAAGCTAGATGAAAGGAATTGCTTTGTAAAATTAAAGGGTAATAAAGATTTTGAAACTTGGTAGGCATGGAATATTAATTGCCTGGCTGATTTTCAAGTGAGATCACTTTATCCTTTCTTTTATTTTCCCTGAAATTTGAATTCAGTGGCATATTCTAGATCCTTAGATGTTTTGGTGTCTAGTTCTGACAGTAAAGACAGGAGGATGTATGTTTTAGCATCTGGACCTGTGTAGCTATAGGTACTAGCTCTAGTGTGCATTTCTGTGAAGACCTGGCTCTGTTTTGGGGCTGGATGTAAGGACCACTGTTTTATGATATATATATATACACACACATGTATCTCTAGTGTTCTTAAATATATAGTGCTGATTCTTTCTAATACAGGTTGATGGTTCAGGGTTATCGGAGACCTTTGGAAGCCAAGGATTTATGGTCATTAAATAAAGAGGACAAATCGGAGAAGATAGTGCCAGGTTTGGCTAGCAACTGGGCAAAAGAGTGGGCAAAGACCAAGAGGTAAGTTCAGTTATCCTGGCTGGCAGTTCTTCCAAGATGTAGAAGTTCAAAAGCTCAAGTTACGCAGCCTCTACTTAAAAGTGCTTGTCATCTTTTATCAAGTCTGCTTTTGTAAGGCTCAAGTGGCAGCTCTGTATTTGTCCTTAAGTGCATACAGAATAGGAACCAAGTAGGGCGTTGTGTGTCGGCTTCATGAAGAGCTGCATCAAGTTTCTCTTAGTCTTTCATGATCCAAAGCTGATTATTGTTACTTTTGATGTGTAGTTTTTCCCTGAGGAGGGAAGCTTTTCACACAGTCAAACTTCAGTCATGTAATTTAGGAACTTGGGCTCCCTCTATAGTTAGTGAAGCCTCAGGAGGGCAGTTCAGGGTGTAAAAGTGTCAAGCTTATTTCTTTCCTTTGGCTATATAGGGAGCCTGGGCATCTAAACCAGATGACTAAAATTAGAAAGACTGCATGCCTGCAGTTTCCATCCTACTTTCATCATCCTTTACTGCAGCGAATAGAAGTACTTCTTCATTGAATGCAAATTGCTTGCTTGCTTACACAGTGTAAATACAGTTTGTTCTCTGAAGTTTGGAAGTATGTAGTTTGGCATAAGCCAGGTATGTGAAATGAATGTGTTCAGTCCATTCAGGGTGACGTGGCATAAATCTGACTGCAATCTTCTAACTCCAGTGATACAGTGAGGCCTTTATTTTGATGAAAGTTCAGCATACTGGATTCTAGAATAATAATGTACTTTGCTGTTTAAGTTTGACACAGGTTACAGCCCTATTCGTCATTCCCCAGGGCAGACTTGGAGGAGAGACGCAACAGGAATGTTACCTGTCCCTACAAAGGTGGCCGTTTTTGAATGGCCAGTTCATTTAGCTATGGTTGTATGATTAAAAAGATGTTTGATTGACAGTAAACCCCAGTTAAACTATTAAGAAGGGCAATAAAGAGCTCATAAACATCTAATTTGTATGCTATGCATTTTTCCAGTTGGCTTTATGTGTGAATAAAGGCTACATTATATACCTACTCTTATTTCAGGCAACCATTAAACATGTTATACACGCCTAAAAAGCAGAGTGACTCGAATGGTGATGTGACAGAAGAGGCTGAAGCTTTGATTATAAAACCATCTCAGAAGAGCTCTGAAGCATCTTTATTCAAGGTGTTATATAAAACCTTTGGACCGTATTTTCTCATGAGCTTCCTGTTTAAAGCTGCACATGATCTCTTGATGTTTGCAGGCCCAGAAATTCTGAAGTAAGACCTGTATACTTTATTACTGTATTAAAAGTACGTGGACAGAATTTAAAACACGCTGGTATTTCACTCACCAAGCTTCTTTGCCTGCATCTGCTTCAATAGGGAGGAGTTGTCATGCAACTTGGAGACCGTTTACACAGATGATTTTTGTTCATTTGGTTTCAAATTACAACATCACGCATTAAATGTTTGACTTTTTATGCTCCTTTCCAACACTAGGAAGGCCAGGCAGGAATCAACAATAACAGGGGTAATGATTGTGGGACTGCAAGTCGCAGTATGTGAAGCAACAGAGCTAAGGGGGTAGGATGAGTTGTATTGCTATAAGGTGAGAAGAAGTAAAACAACAGTAAGCAGTTGTATTTTAGCTGGAGGGAATAGAGACTTTTTAGCGTAGCTCCAAGAGAATGCTGTACGCGTAAGATATGTGATACTTCATGTTTTAAAGTGGTACATTGTTAGGAGGAGGGAGTGATGTGTGCAAGTATAAAACGATCTCTAGTTTCTAAGAAGTTTGCTTACATGTTCTATCTAAGTTTGGGACTTTGGCTGCTTGCATGACCTACATAATGTTTGGAATAATCTAAGGTTGTAACCCTGACATTTCATTTTGATTTGCATCTATCAAGAGAACTAATTCTTCTCTCCACAGATTGCTAATCAACTTCGTAAATAACAAAGCTGCCCCAAACTGGCAAGGCTACTTTTATACAGGACTGCTGTTTGTTTGTGCCTGTCTTCAGACTTTGATTCTTCACCAGTATTTTCATATTTGCTTTGTAACTGGGATGAGGCTCAAAACAGCAATTGTTGGTGTAATTTATCGAAAGGTAGGTGGTTTTTTTTATATATATGACAGTAACTCTCGGTGACTGTGTGAATGCATTACTTAAGTCTGAATAATTAAAGTAGTTAGGAGGCTCTGGTAGGCTGATTCCTAACTCTTAATAGAAGCAAGAGAGTATCTAGTTTATAAATAAAACCTTTAAGATAAAGCAATTTTCTAAATCATTACTTAAAGTTCAGGCACCTTCTTCTTCCCACTGCCAAACAAGAAACATTGTCTCATTTAGACTAGGGGTGTGAAACTGCTTCTGTTTGTGCAGAAATGAAAATGCATATACATTTACAGTTTCATTTGGGACTTAGCAGCAGTGCCACCGCATCTTGGAATAAGCTGGAACACTTTAGAAAGCTGTGGACTGATTGCTCTGTGTGATAAAAATATATGACAGGGAGTGAAGATTCTGCTTCTTGCACTGAAACACAAAACAAGCGAAAAATACCCCTCTGCCCCCACCCCAGGAATAAAACAACCAACCAACCCTAACCCCAAAGACTGCTTGTTGCCTTTAATTCTCTATTAATTTAAACCCAGCTGCTCGCTTCAAACTATACTATTTCCATTTTGTAAGATGTGCAGGGTAAACAGAACATGAAGCAGGGAAAGGATTGCTTGTGATTTTAAAGATCGAGCTCTATAAAGCAATTGAATTCTATGGAGAAAATGCAAATGATTCAGTCTTCCTTCATGTTGCCTTAATTTTTTTTTTAATGTTTGATCTGCACCTAGGCACTCGTTATCACAAATTCTGCTAGAAAGACTTCTACTGTGGGTGAGATTGTGAATCTAATGTCTGTGGATGCTCAGAGATTCATGGACTTGGCCACCTATATAAACATGATTTGGTCTGCACCTCTCCAGGTGATATTAGCACTGTACTTACTGTGGCAGGTGAGTATTGCGTGTTGGTTCCTGTTTTGACTTTGGCAACATGCTGCTTCCTATGGTCATGACTACAGACAGCTTTTGTTCAGACCACTGGAGGGTTTACAGCACTGTGTAGAAAATGCTGTTTGTTTAGAAGCCATTTAGAGCTGCTTTTGTCACTGCTGTTAAGAAGGAAGGCAGGAGGTTCTTAATTTGCACATCTGAGTGCATGTGGGGAGGATGCAGATGGGAGCTACTATCTTTTGGGGGACTGCAGCACCTATAGTATCTCACTTGTCACTTAATTTAAAGAAAAGTGGTCTTGGTTCTGCACTCTGAGGGTCACCATATGAGATGTTTGCTGTTTCTAGTCCTGACAGTCACTAAGCTGACTCTTCCCAATTCTTACTGTCAGGAAGGTAACGAAATTCCCAAAGTCTGTCACTCCCTGCATGGATCTCTACTTCAGAAGAACAGACAAACCAGCAAAAACTGGAAAACATTTAAAGATCTCATTGCGTATATAGATAGGTGTATATATAGAGAGATTGATATGTATCTATATATGCACCTCTCTATATGGGGGCTGTATGTTT
The DNA here is from genome assembly GCF_000708025.1 of Charadrius vociferus. NCBI lineage: Eukaryota > Metazoa > Chordata > Aves > Charadriiformes > Charadriidae > Charadrius > Charadrius vociferus. The sequence continues at coordinate 1,833,886 of NW_009648710.1, read as the reverse complement.
GTTTCAAAAATCAAAGCACATAAACATCAACCTAAGCCCCTACTTGATCTTCCTCCTCTTCACCCAAGCTGTTCTTGGAAGAGATAGAAGAGGTAGAAAAGCTAGTTCGGCATGCTTTTCTGTAGCGTGTGCAGTGGTTTGACCCAAGATTTTTAAAAATGAGTTTGAATAAATGTTTACAATTAAATGCTTTTCAGAATTTAGGTCCTTCAGTGCTGGCAGGCGTGGCTGTCATGATCCTTCTGGTTCCGATAAATGCTGTCATGGCAATGAAGACAAAAACCTATCAGGTTAGAACCTTTATGTATGTGATAAAGTGCTTTTAACAAATGTGTTCTGTTCTTTGACTTGTTCCTGAGGTTTGTGCTTTTCTTTGTGGGTTTTTTTTTCCCCTCCTCCCTATACTTATCCATTAAAAAAAAAGGGAAGGGAAAGAATGGTCAGAGGTGTTCTGTATGCAGAATAAACAAACTCATGTATTTTTCAGCCTTACAGCATATCTGTACATAATGTCTAAAAATTTTGTAGTGATTACGACCAAGGTAGCAGGGTAGCCAGCCTCAGGAAATACCCAATGATTGGATTGGAATTAGTTTAGTTTTTAACTTACTGCCTAAGAACTAAAGTGCAAACGTAAACTACTCTGCCTAACGAACCTTAAGTGAAATATTCACACTTCCTCTCATGTTTTCTATTGCAAAAACTACTTCTAATAGCCCCACTACATGCTTTCTGGTACAGACTTCACTACTAACAATTTCTGAATGTCAGAGGAGATTGATTTCTTTAAATGAAACCTTTTACGTCTAGATGTTCATCAAAATGTACCACAGCATTTGGTTCTTACATGGGAGAAGTAGGGATATCTAGCCTGTCACATCCATGCTGCCACTGGTAACAGCTGTCAGGGATAGCTGTACCAGTGCAGTCTACTGACTCTGCCTAGTGTTGAGTCAGAACGTTGTTTCAGCTTTGCGCTGCTCTCCTTAAAATACTTTACGAAGATGGAAACTTCTGAGGAGTGGACTTTCTTCTTATGACTGAATGGAAAGCTTTTTACCTCAGTGCACCACTAGAAGGCCATTGATAGTGCTGAAAATAAGGCAAAACCAAGTTTAGTCTAAAGTTAGATGCACACTGCACATCACTGAATCTTCATTATAGTGACTTATTTTTTAACTGCATATTATACCTAGGAGGAACCTGAGTCCCAGGGCTCCCTGATGCAGGGTTAATCCTACTTAAACCAGTGCCACAATTGTTTTGATCTTGGTTTGGATTTTTAGTTGCATGAAGCATTTTTTTAATTGGTTTAAAACATCTTGTTAATTCTGCATGTTTGTTTGTTCAGATAGCATCTCAGATTTCCTGCTTGGGAAGCTAGTAAGCTCTTGATGATAATGAGGTAAATTTTGCCATTGCAAAATACAAAGCTCAGAACTTTGTGGGTCTGCCAAGTTTTGTGCTCTGCTAATTACTTTTTTGCAATGTTGTTTTTAGGTGGCTCAAATGAAGAGCAAAGACAACAGAATTAAGCTGATGAATGAAATTCTCAATGGGATTAAAGTTCTGAAACTTTATGCTTGGGAATTAGCCTTCAGAGAGAAGGTATTAGAGATCAGACAGAAAGAACTCAAAGTTCTAAAAAAATCTGCTTACCTTGCTGCAATGGCAACCTTCACTTGGGTTTGTGCTCCTTTTTTGGTAAGTGAAACAATCTAGAAGTCTGCTCTCCTTTTTGGGGTCATGCTTTCCAAGGCAGTGCTTAAGAACTTCTTTTGGTTTTGTTTTTTAATGAGTGGAAGAGTCAGAATGCCCTCGACAGGGGTGGGAAATGGAACACTTATGTCCCCACTTCTCTATGAAGAGGCACTACTGTTTTCTTTGAAACTGAGTAACATCCAAGTTGGATGTATTCTAGAAGGTAGTGGCTGAAGTATTTAAAAAAACCCCAAACCTCCTTGGCATCCCCCTCTATGTTTGGTGGTGTACTTGTGGAACCTGAGATTAAAAGTATTGTCAGATTTAGAAGCGGTTGCTAATGTGCACAGTACCCTCCAGGTGGTAGCTGTGGCTGACAGAGTAAAACTTCCCTTATTTCAGCATCTTTCTGATAGCAGTAGGTCCTTAGATAAGAGTCCTCGATCAAAGGGGAGATTGTGCACCAGGTGTACTGCCGGTCTGGGTTCTTCCAGCATCTGTTTGAGAACGACAATGTGGAGAGGCAAAGCCATTATGTACCCTAGGATTGCTTTAAATTCTTATTTAAAAAAAAAATCAAAAATATTCTTAATATGTGAAACATCCCCACTGTGTTTGTGGTTAGCTTACGTTTCAACTAATAAAAGCAAGAGAAGGGTAAGACCACATCAAAATTGCTTCAGACCCTATTAGAACAAGGAGCCATTGCTCTTCTCTGCAGAAGCAAATAAAAGCCATGACTACATTAGGATAAAATATGCGCTGTTCCAGTTAAAGGTGTTTAAGTGTACTTTCCAGTCTCAGATTCCTTCCCTGCAAACATTTTCAGTGTTTATATTATCTTTTGGGCATGATGAAAGGCAGAAGCAGCAGTGCCCTGGGTAGGAAACATCAGCTGCATTCTTAAGTGAATGCTTTTCTAAAAGAAGTCTGAGATGCTTTTAATATAAATACATTATTAAATGAAGTTTCTAAATAAAACTCTGCAGGTGGACTCCTTAATGCTCTTCTGTGGAGTCTGAGAAGACAAATTTGCCTAAGGAGTAGCTCTGTTCCAGCACACATGTGGCAATGGTCCTACACCACAGAGGGTTTGCCACTGGGGCAGAATTGGTACACACCGAAGCACAAGACTGCTAACATCCTGTTTCTTGGAGTTTTGTTCTTTTGTATATGTTCTTCAGAACTTCTGATTAAAGAATTATTGCAAGTGCCTATTTGAAAGCACTTTTGACATGCAAAACTCTCTATTTCCTCTACTCCTCCTGTTTCCATGGCCAGGGCTCTTTAAAACATTGTTTAATAATGGTGTCAGGAACTATTAATTTTGCAGTACCTCCCCTACTGCTGTGTGTGCTGATAAGGGTGTATTTCAGACTAATTGCTGGTAACACGAGAGTGCAGACATGCTGCTTGTGAGGTTATTCTTTGGACCCTGTCTTGTTTTTGATCTCTGTGGGAGGGCTTTCTCTCTGGGATATGGTTGTCCAAACTAAGGATTGTACAAACAAGCTACTGTACCAGGCACAGCTGAGTCAGCCGCTTTACGAAGAACAATACATGTCTTCACAGCAGTCAGATTTAACAGAAATACTAATGTCTTCAATGGATGCTGTGTTTAGATGAGACTGTGTCCTTAGGCATTGGAGCTAATTGTTTCACGTCCTTTGAGAGGGGGAATGCCAAAGGTTAGCCTTCCTTGATTTCTTGTTTTAAGTGGCAGGAAGGAGTTGCTGGATCTTGTGATATACTGTGAGGTTTAAGTGTTGTTACCATGGAAGAAAACACTGTAAAGGGGATAGATCTGAAAGTGAACATTTGGTTTTACTTAGTTTACTTTAATTTTGCTATAATTTAACACATTTAAAAAAAAAAAAAGTACGTAAGTGTGGATTTTTTGAGTTATTTTTATGCCTTATGATTGATGATAATGATTCAATGTAATTTTCTTGTTCAGCATGGATCTTAAGCTTTTCTGTTGTGAACTGTTTAGGTACTATAAGGCTTCATCTTTGTAATGCAGTAACATTTCAAGTTTCTTGGAAAACAATCTGCCCATGATAAAGTGGGCTGTACTTGGAAATCTAGGGTTGTGGTAGACGCCAACTAAATATTAAATGGGTTAGCATTGAGATGTTTCTAACTTATGTCTGTATGTATATATGTTATTGATCCAGTGTCTGGTACCATGGGGAGTGCCTTAAAACTGAAATAGAGCAGGGAGAAAAGACTAGTGATCATTCCTCTACTTCACTTCTTCTGCAGTGTGACCATAAATACCCTGGGACATTTGTGGTTTCACCCTTGCTGTGTGAAGAAAGTGAGCACTGGACACCTTCCCAAGAGGAGCCATCAACTCTTGTACAACAATAAATTTAATGCTTTTTGCAAAACAAACATTTGCTTTGTCAGGAACAAAGAAGTTATGAGAACATTGTTCTTTCTTTGATTTGTAGACCTCTGATTCCAGTTGTCAGACTGTGTGACTCCTGAGTTAGTGACTTTAAAAAATGTTACCCTAACTGTAACCATTACACTTTGTTTCAGGTTGCCTTGTCCACGTTTGCTGTGTATGTCACAATAGACAAGAACAACATCTTGGATGCTCAGAAGGCATTTGTTTCCCTAGCATTATTCAACATCCTCAGGTTTCCATTGAACATGCTTCCTATGGTTATCAGCAGCATAGTAGAAGTAAGACTTCAGTCATTAACAGGTGTTTCTGCGCAGAAGTAGCCACTGAGTGGAAAGATTTACATTCCTGTGCTTAGAGAATGTCCACTGGTGAAAGTCAGCTGCCTCAGAAAGGGAGCTTTGAATATCCTGTGTGTTAAGTGCTGTGCAAGCAAAATTATCAATCCTAGTTAAGGGTGGATGGGTGTTCCCAAAAGCAACCATATTTCTTGTGGTTTGGGAAGTGTGAGTTTGATGACTATCCAAGAAAATATGCAATGTATTTAAGGGGGGATTAGGAGTGCATAATAAAGATGTAATGTATATGTGATGCAAAACACCAAGCTCTTAAATATAATGAGCAGAGTATAAGATAGTTTTGCATCCCTTTCCCATGCAGGCCAGTGTTTCCTTGAAGCGCCTTAGGGTGTTCCTGTCTCACGAAGAGTTAGATCCAGCCAGCATAATCAGGGGTCCCATCACAGAGGGTGAGTTTTGTTTTCCTGTTGAAAATCAGTGTGTGCAGGTTTGGTGTGGCTTTGTGGTATTTCTTTTGCTTTCTCTAACAAATTTACTGCATTTTGATGGATTTCACTGATAAATTTTAGCCAGAAAGCAGAGAAGAGAGAAAATTATATAAGGTTTCTACCACCTTCTCAGATAATTTCTTTCCTCTCCCCAGCTCCTGTGTCCAAACTACAGAATGGTTGCATCCAGATGCAGATAGTCTCTTTAAAAATCACTTGTTAGGCTGTTTTAAGTGTAGCCATTTGAAATTTATAGGCAGTTAACAGAATGATAATTAGTGCTGTGCCAAACCCCAGCATTTTGGAGAAGAACAGTCATGTAACACTTCAGCACCCTTGAAGGAGAAAGGATAACTCCCAATTCTGGCAAATGCCTCTACTTTCTGTTTTGTGTGAAGGGCGTTACTCCCAGCATCACTCCCACTGTATCCAGTGTTGCTGGTCTGGTTATATAGAGCCATTTAGGAAATAGATAAGCATGAAGGCAGATTTACTGAAAAACTAATGCCCTTTTTCTTGCAAAACAAAACTTGACTTTAACGACATCAGTCATTTCTAAATTATTTTTCTTACTTCCTTTTTATTAAGATAGTGAAATCACCATCACTCTCTCTTGTGCGGTTAGCTAAGCTCTATATAATTTTAGTCACTTGGCTTTCCGGTACACAGTCATCTGCTGTATTTTTTATTTTTTCCCCTCCATCTTCCTTTTGGGAATATCTCTTCCCCTTTCTTATCTGATAGCCATGAATACATTGCTCACAAATCTTTAGTTTGGGTTTTTTCTGTCCATAATGAGTTGTACTTGCATACTAATGTAAATATTTACCTAGGCAAAGTATTTATTGCATATTTGGGTGAATTAGGAGTGATATATTTTGAGTTGCCACTGTAAAAATCTACAGATGCCAGTACCATGCAACATTATTTGGTAGTTTGATTTATTTTCCCTTTTCATTCTTGTAGTAACTTGGCTTCACACATGGAATTGGCAGTTTAGCTGATGCTTCCATTGAAGCACAAGTCAGACTGAGACTGCTAGTTTCTTGAACTGACTTTGCAGTGCTGCAGTGGAGTTGTTGGATAAACAGCAGCTGAATAAGTCAGGATCTTACTATAGTTGACATTCATGTACCTCTTGGTTACTGAATCAGTGTAACCTCTGAACCTCTGCTGTCTTGATAAATTCAGTAAAAGCAGAACACAAGCTTTTGGTAAGCAGTTGGTTGTTTTTCTGCTGGAGAAGTAGCTTTATACCTCTGCCTGTCTGTGCTTAGATTGACTTCTGTGGCATGATCCTGAGCATAAATTTAGCTGCTTGCATTGGCACTTTTATAAATATGAATTTTCTATTTGTCAGCTGAAGGAAGCATTGTTGTAAAGAATGCAACGTTTAGCTGGTCTAAACATGATCCTCCTTCACTGAACAGGTAAGAATTAATACACTTTGTTCCACTCCACAATCTTGCTGCATTATAAATGACCTATATTTGAATTACAAAAACTACATGCAGAAGAGTTTGTTGCCTTAAACAAACAGGAGAACAAATAACACTTGTTCTATATAATACTTTTTTTTTTTTTTTAACCAAGGGCTACATGAACTAGAGGAATTTACAAAGTATATTTTATGTATGGAAAGCATAAAGGGGAGTAGCAAGAGGTATAATGGAAGGAGAAAAAGCCTCAAAGATTTCAGGCTCTTGCTATGTGTTGCAGATGGGGTGAGCTCCATCTAGAGGATGCAGCCAGCTTGGTCCCTTATAATTATCCCCGGTCCCTCATGTTTGCACTACGTCCTCAGAGTCGTCCTTTTAAAATCTTATTCTCACTGACCTGTAGACATCCTTGATTCTCGTGCTGGAGAAAACCAGTGAAGAACGCTGCACGTAGTATCACTAATAAAGTAACTGGGGTGATGCAGCTACAAGCAGTGTCTTCCCTGTGCCCTGTCCCCTTCCTTAATTTCAGCTGGTCTTTCTTGGGTCTTAAATTGCATATTCTTTGGAACAAGGATGCTGTTTGGGAAGCATCCATTGGTATTTACACTTGTGTTCATAGAACATTTGAGAGAAATATTGGACAGGTTGTGTCAATGCTTCCCCCCCCTTTTTTTTTTTTTTCTTCCCCTTTCGACTAATTACATATTAAGATGCTGTGTCTTAAGTATAAGAAGAGCCGGGTCCTTTATGAATGAAAGGTTTGCATTTGCAAACAGTTAAAGTTTCTGTGCTGTCAGCATTTGCGGTAGGTGTTCCCATTGCATCCGGCTTTATATGGGCTGTTCAATAGACTGTTTAACTACTGGGATGTGCCAGCAAGCAAGGCTGAATTATGTGCGTTTTATTTCAGCATTAATTTCACTGTTCCTGAAGGCTCCTTGGTAGCAGTTGTTGGTCAAGTTGGCTGTGGAAAGTCTTCATTGCTGTCTGCATTACTGGGGGAGATGGACAAAAAGGAAGGCTACGTGGTTGTCAAGGTGTGATGTCTCTGAAGAATTGTTCAGCTATTTGTGGGTATTGCCAAAGGGATTCTAGATTTCCAAGTGGAGTGAAGAGGGGAAGAGGCAGCCTTTAAAATTAATGGGTTTTTAGCCTGATTTCCTGGCAAGCCATGTGTGTGCACTCTGTGTAATTGCCTGTTAAGCCTTGACCCAACAACTTCTAAATCTGTTGGTTTCAGATTTAGCCAAAGAGACAGAATGATTATGATTGACGTCTCAAAGATAAGTATTCTGGTTAGTCTTGTTGGCAGCCAGGCATGAGGCAGGGAGACCTTATTATACATACTCCCGCCTGAGTTTCATACCTCCTCAGACATCAGAGAATTACTAGGAGGGTACACCCAGATACCCAAACATGGGAAAAGCTGCTGTTGTAGTTTGTACTTTCTTAAACATCAGAGTTGCACAGAGATCAGAGGAAAAATGACCTGTAAATAAGTAAAAAGTTCTTATTTTGGATTTTGCTGCTGCTGTAACGTATGGAAAGAGAATTATTTTAAGACCAAAACAAATACCTTGCATTTAAAAGGAGGCACGTTTGGTCACCTCCAAAATTGTCCTGGAAAAATAAAGTAGGTGATATCTGAATCACTGATTCTTTGTGCAGAAAGAGAAGGCAGAACTAATCCTCAAAGCAAAATACTTTGGAGTCGCTCAGTCTCTTCCTTTGAAGTCACTTTTAAATAAAAACTACTTTCCCTTCTTTCTGCAGTAATCTCTTGGCAGGGATGCATTTGTGAAACACTTGCATTACAGATTAAATTGTTTTATGGAGAACATAATTTATAACTATATGAAAGAACTAATGACTTTCGACGTTCAGTAATTGTGCAAACATATTCTCTAAACAAGTGTTTCCTCCAAGTTTATGTTAGAGAATCATATTTTGTTTGAAGTCCTTTATTTTCCACCAACACTTTGTTACATTTACTTGTAGAGAGGATTATAAAAATAACATTTTGGAGGAGGTGGTAGCCCAAGAACTACTTCGTGCAATTTTGAAATGACCACAGGCAATTTGTGAGGTGATTAGCACTGCCTGCCTCACAAAGCCCTGCTGTGCTTTGACTTTGTATGCAGACTTTTAGTCTAAAGTAATGAATAAAGAACTTTATTTTTCTTGCAGGGCTCAGTAGCCTACGTTCCTCAGCAAGCCTGGGTCCAAAATGCAACTCTGGAAGATAACATTATCTTTGGAAGGGAGATGAATGAGAGCCGGTATAAGTGTGTGATTGAGGCTTGTGCGCTGCTCCCTGATATAGAGATTCTTCCTACGGGAGACAAAACAGAAATAGGAGAAAAGGTATTTAAATACCCACTCTACTTTAACAGTGCTATTGCTTGTACTCCTGGCCATATGACTTCTAGTCTACTTAATCTTAAAGTTGTATTGAATTTAAATCATTCAGAGTAGAAATCCTCTAGAATAAGAGGCAAATTTGAACAGTATGTTTTCCTTGTCCTTAAGCCTCAAAGGGGAGGAAACCTATCCTCAATTACAAATGCAAAAGCATCTTCCCATGGTTATAGAGCAGAAAAATGTATGGAAATGGGAAGAGAAGAATCTTCTGAACGCTTCAGTTTCGTTTAAAATAAGCAAACAGCCCCTACCCACCCAAAAAAACCAACCCAAACCTCAAAAGCAAACCACAAAAACAACCACCACCCCAAAACTGGCACTTGGTTGCAAAAGTATGTGTAGTGTGGGATTTAGAAACTTGCATAGATGTTGTAGTGCTCTGCTATGAGAGCAAATCCCGGTGTCCCCTAACCAAGTGGCAAGCAGGTTATGGGTATGCAACCTGCTTGGCATTCTGCTAAGCTGATGTTCTCCAGAAAACAGGGATATGTAGGGGTATGTGCTTTGCCTGCTGACCAGTTATAGACGGGGTATAGCTGCCACCTGGCAGCCCCACATTCAGTAAAGGGTACAGCTTTATCTTCCTTATTGGTCAGCAGGTCAACCAAATTGCAGAATGTGAACAGAGTTTGTTTATTAAATCAGAGACAGTGCTGCAGAAATATAGCTGAGAAGAAAAGTAGCCTCTGAATGTACAGAATTAGGTAGGTTGGTCTCGGTTAATTGCTTTATAAGACTAGCAAACACTTTTTGTCTAGCCCCTCAGTGACAGTGGGAACTTGAGAGCTGTGCTTCCTTCCAAGAGGATTTTGACTGTGATTGCCTGTGATATTGTGGTAGTGAAATTATTCATGATGGAGATCTGTTTCATACAATATTGAAATTTCTCTAATTTGCATAAACCACCTATGACTTGCGTCTTTCACAAACTGTAGCAAGACATCTCTTTTCATCTGTAAATAAAGGATCGTATTTTCTTGTTTCCCCAGGGTGTGAATTTGTCTGGAGGACAGAAACAGCGAGTCAGTCTTGCTCGGGCGGTTTACTGTAATGCAGACATCTATTTATTTGACGATCCTTTATCAGCTGTTGACGCTCATGTTGGGAAACATATTTTTGAAAAAGTTATTGGACCAAAAGGAATCCTGAAAAATAAAGTATGTCATAATGAGATACTTGTCTCTAGAGAATGATTTGTTTTTTCTTTGCTGAGTTCAAATGATTCCAATTTTGTCAAGTTGCATATTCAGACTTTTGTTTCAAACATCTGATAAATGAAGGGATCCTTCTGAGATTTTTAGAGAACTTCTATAAAATACTGAGTTCTTACAACAGAATGTGATCTGTTTTCTGTAATTCAGAATTCTTTGATGCAAAAATCAAGTCAAGGACAGTATTTTTTCTTAAACATTCTGCGTGCCTGTCCATAGTTATTCCTGTGTAATACACAGAATTCAAGCAGCAGGAGCAGTAGTGCAACCGTTGTATTTTAGATGTTGAGTTTTTATAAACACTTTTCTTTTGCTATTTAGACACGGGTTTTGGTAACCCACGCAATCAACTATCTGCCTCAAATGGATACAATTCTGGTAATGACTGACGGAGAAATCTCTGAGATGGGCTCCTACCAGGAGCTGCTGAAGCAAGATGGGGCTTTTGCTGAGTTTCTTCGTACATATGCTAATGCTGAGCAAAGCATGGAGAACAACGGTAAGCTTGCACACAAGTTCTCTTGGGATAAGCTGATGTGTGGCATGTTAAGGGAATCACGTTAAAGGAAAAATACTGGTAGTCGAAGGAAAGCTAAAAGAAATTATTATTTCTTGTGATATACCTATACCTAGAGGTGCTTCTTTCTTGAGGGCATTGAAGGTTGCGAGATTAAACACACATTCTTCCTTAAAATTTAGGAAAGTGTGGAGTAGATCTGTGGTAAAATTCATGTCACTTCGAGCAAAATTCAGATGGTTTTGAGATCAAGTAAAGGCCAGCTGGGGTTTATAAAATCTTCCTGTACTTATTAGGATGTGTCTTCTTTATGCAGATAATTCCTTTGGGGAAAGGGAGGAGGAAGCAGCAGCTCATTTTTCTAGCTGACATCCCTGACTCCTGCTTTTGTTTTACAAAACAGCTGTAGAGCTGCACTGGTATAGGAATATACTTCATATAGTGGTTTTTTTTTTTTTTTTTTTTTTTAACCTGCACACTGTTGCAGTATTGGATTTCAGCAAGGGAACTTAATCTCTTGCCTCCAGTCTGTTTTCTTCAGGGGCTTGCCCGTAGTGGTTTCCTGACACTCCTCCATATGCCCGTGTCGAAAAATATGAGGGGGGTTTGCACTGTGCTGACTGGCGTTAACTTCTTGGCATGTGTTTGAGGCCTGTTCTGTAGCATATACCTGCTGCTGAGTGCCACAGAGCAGGCTGTCCAGAACAAGCAAGGGATTGAGCCCACTTTTCCCTTCATCTTCCATTTGGAAAACCCTTGGTTCCCCACCCATTCCCTGAAGCGAAAGCAGAGGCATTTTTTATCTATTCCTCATGTGCATGTCACAGGGAAAACAGAAATGGTGCCACATTCAGCTGCACTGATGAAGCTGTGAAGTGTTAAACAGGTGTTGAATGGCTGCCTTTGGCAAGGGGCTGCTCCTGATGCTCATCTAAAAGTTCCTTGTGTGGGGGATGCGGCGGTCTGCCTTACTCTCTGAAGCTGCCCTCTGTCCAGGTTGGCAACACAGACTGCCTTTGGAGACTGTGAACGAGCAGAGTCTGTTTTCCTGGATGTGTACAGTGGCATCTTCTCCTGGCTCCATCTCCTGCGTCCAGCCATCCCTGACGGGGAGCTGGATTTGGGGGCGATGTGTTGAGCTGAGGCTCAAGGTCAGGATGCCCTGCTGTAGCCTAGCTCTTCTCCTGGAAGAGTCTCTTAATCTGCCTCAATTGGTGCTCTGCAGACTGAGATGCTGGTTTGGGTGGACACTGTCTGTAAACAATGAGTTCTGTATGGGTGGGGTCTGCCACTGTGAGAAGCACTGTGGGAAGAGATTTTATGGGCGCAGAATCCAGCTAACTTCTGTGTATTTTCTGTAGGTGCTCATATTGGCTACTTGGAGCACAGTCAGATTTGTTGCAGTCTTCAGTGAACGAGACTTCTGGAGACAAATTTTTTCAGTGCTTCCCTAGGAAGATAACAAGTTGACTTGTACAAAGATTTGCCTCCTTTAATAGCCTTCTTCTTTTAGCCTTTGTCTCCTCCCCTTTCCAAGTGTATGGTAGCTTTTAAAGTCCTTTACATTAAAGTTACTTTACTTTTCCATTTAAGTACTGATTCTTTTTTCAGTATTCACTCAAAAGTGAGCCGGTGCTTTATCTTTTGCCATGCTTCTCTGTAGTCGTCTAATAAAAGACACTTTTAAGTATGACCCTGGTGATTCAGAGAGAATTGCTATATCACAGGGTTGGCCTATTTGCAGCAAATTAGTTTCACAGTTTTGGTCGTGTGATTTTCTGCGAATGGTAAGCAGTGAAAAATAGGGACATTGTTTGTCTGGTTCACAGGGATAATATTAATATCTATCAGATGTGTAAAAGATCGCTAAATATTATTAAAAATCACAGGTTCTTGGATAAACAGAGTGATCTATGATGGCAGCCAGCCTGAGCTAGCTGGAGGGGATCTGCACACCCACTTTAAAAGGGAGGCTCCCTTATGTCTGAAGCTATGCGTTGGCAGCCTGAAAATGCTTAAGTTGGAGCACAGTAGAAAACTGTGGATTGGTGCTTTCTGGCTGGAATACATCCTGCTTCTGCAAGGGTGGGAAAGCCTCTCCTCCTACCCGGCCTCTGAGGTTCAGCTGCCAGTCTGCTCCCCACTGCCTCCCAGCCCTTCTCTCCTGTTGGGATTCCTGAGGGTTACCTGTCTGTGTGCTTTCCTGCTGCTTTTCCCATCCTCAGCTTCATGGTGTTTCTTCTGTGTGTGGGAAAACTTCCCACTCCAGAAAGCTGCTCCCGTGTGAGTCTTTGGGATGGTTTGGAGAGAAGGTGTGAGCCCCCCCTTCTTCTCCAGCATCCTACTTGATGCAGAAGGCAGTGACAAGGATGGCAGCAGTAGCTGCTCAGCCACAGGAAATGCAATGCAGCATTGCTGCTTTCAGCTGTGGATATACAAGATGGGTGCCTTACTGTGTCTACGGTGTGTAATCTTCTCCAAAGTGACTGGAACTACATGTAAAATAACCTACCAGGTTCTATAAAAAGCAACCAAATTCTCTTGCTGTTAGCAGTTGTTCCATTCTCTGGCATTTAGTGTGGCTGATATGCTGATGCCTGTGCAGTACTGCTCCTGCCTGTGCAGATTGGTCTGGAGTCATACGTGTGGCCTTGACTCCTGTGAGTGCATTTCTTTTTTGGTGACCTCCTATGTCCCGCCTTCCCCCTCCAGACTGTTCACTGATGCTGCAATACCTCTTGCTGTAGAGGTAACAAATAGTTACTTTAAGATTACCTTTCTTATGACTATTTTCCCTTGTCTCCCATACAAACTAATGCAGCAGATTTTAATTTTTGTTTTAACTTGTGTGGGTTGGGGTTGTGCTGTTTTTTTTTCCAAATAGCTTCAGCCTAAACTTTGGTCTGTCCTTGAAAAGCCTGGAGCTATTTTTAGGATTTGTGGGGAGTAAAAGTGGCTCCACAGAAGTGCAACTGCACCGTAAAGTTGAAATACTTTAACTGTGTGGTTCATCTTTGGTCTTGAGTACAGTGCCTGAAAGCTAGAGATGTACAGCCCAATTATTAATTCTAAATCTTCTTTACCTTGTGTGGGCTGTGCTTCAGAGGGCTGTCCTCCCCAGCATTTGGCACAGTGACTTTGCAGTCATATGAAGAGCTGAAAGGCCTTTCAGTGGCTATTCAGTTCATTTTTATTTTTTTATATGAGAGTTTTCAGCACAACAGGCTTACTCAATTTGGTTTGGAGGGAAAGGGGGTTAAAAGTATGCTGAGAACTGCTAAGGGTCTGGACTGTAGGGTTTAGTTCAACAATCTGCATATCTTGCATATTTTGAAAGGAAGTTTCTTGATCTGTCACTTGTAGCTGTTCAATTTGAATGTCTTTGGCTTTTTTCTTAAATTTTGTGGACTTAATTTCTCAAATTCTGGGTGTTGTCCTGTACGAAGTAGAAATCTACTGTTTTGAAAAGGTGGTATGGTACAGGAGTAAAATTCACAGGGCCTTGCTCGGCCTCTGTGTAAACTGTTTCCCCGTTGCAGCAGCAAGGGAAAAAAAAAAGATTTATTTTTGAAGTGCTGAATTTGGAAGGAAGATAGTTTTCTTGCTGAATGGCTTTGTATTACACACTAGGTGGTAGTGTGTATTTCATAATAAAAATTAACTCTGCAATATGGGCTGGGATTTCATATCTGCAAGGAAAAATGTTGTGCCTTCATGATTGTGGTCTCCTAGTGAAGCCCGGGACACCTGTATTTTGTGGCTGTGCATCTTTCTAACAGCATGGGGCTGAGTTAAGCTTAATAGCTGTGTTGGTTAGTTAAGGTAGCTTGTATGATGCTTGTTGGGATGGTTGGGTGCGTCTCTCCTTTCTGACTCCTTGGAAGGCAAGAGTTAAATATTGAGATGCATTGTATCGCTTCAGAATGTTATTGTGGAGTCTGGACCTGAGTAGTAACTCAGGAAACACCTGTCTGTGTCAGGAAATAATTTGACTTTCTCTTAAATTCATTTCACTTCTAGCAAAATTCAGCTCTTTCCTTTCTCTCTCCTATTTGCAGCCTCTGCCCCAAATGGCAGAAGCAAATATTGATTCAAGATGAGTGCTATTAGGGTATCAAGGTGCTTGGCAGAGTGAAATATCTTGCTACTTATTACTAATCTGTCTATGCAGGATGATCACTGGGGACTACATAGTAGATGGGACTAAGTAAACCTGTGCTACCACAGCTCTCCTTCTGTCATTGCGGTTGCATGACTAAAGCAAGGCAGAATAGCATAGCTGTGGGAGGAGAGATGTAGACAAAAGTTGCCACTCTGAAAACGTGATGCTTTGCATGTTTTATGTTAAGGTCAGGGATTCTCATAAGATTCTTGAATGAATTCTTTTCCCAAGCTCTGGGGAAAATGCGTATGGTAGTTCCCTATAGTGAGGTTTTTCTGTCATTATCAATATGAGGCCACTTTAGAGTCACTTTTTTTGATTCTCTCTTCATTAGTGCATATCTTAAAAGAAGGGAAGTTTGTTGATTTGTCACTTGTAGCCATCTGATTTGAATTTTTTCTTTTTCCTCAAGTTTGTCTTTTCTGACTCTGTGTGAGGCTTGGGATTAAAAAGAGATCCATTTCAACAACTTTATTCCTGCCTTGGGCGTTTATGGTTTTGTGGTTTAGGTTGTGCTACTCGGATGCATTTGTGTTTGTAAAGATTGAAAATGGTTGAGTGCATTCTGGAAAAAGTTAATCATATATACTTTTAGACTCAGATCCTTCATTAGAAGGAACGATTCAACCTCTGGAAACAGGTAACTGCTTTTGTACCATGTGGCTTTATATTACTGCTTGTGTTGGAGTAATATGAGTAGCTGCAGTTCCTTGAGTCATTTTTAGAAGAATTTTGTCTGCACAATAGAAGGTATCTGCTCGGTTTGCATGTTACTTGTTTGTGTGATGCTACAACAGTTGGTGTGTCAGCTTGTAGATAACTCATCAGCAGCAATTCTTTATCTTGAACGCTTCCATAAGGAAGCTTTAACTAAACTTTGAAGGTGCACCCAGAACTTAGGAGTGTAGTGAGTGTGCCCAGAGAGGCAGTGGTCAGGATTGAGACCCGAAGGTCCTTTTTGTTCTCATATGTGTATTCAGTACTTTGCAGCTGTTCCCACTTTGGTGAGTTTATACCCTAGGTGCACATGCCAGATTTACTAGGGCAATCTTGAGCATTTTTCATTCTCAAGAGGTGAATACAATATAAGCGGGAATTGTAGCCTATGGCATGAAATCAAATTTAAGAGCTGTTATGGGATGATGGCTTATTTGTGGTTTTGTTTTGTTCATGTGTGTTCAGGACTTTAGTGATGCTCTAAAGTGATATGACGCTGGAATGCTTGCTGGTTTTCATAAAGGAGCCTTTCAAAAGACATGCTGTCAAGTACTTAAAATAACCAGCAGTCCCATATTGGTTTGCTCTCATTTGTATAAATAAAAATAAGAACTAAATCATTGAACCTTTCACTTTCTTGCATTTTCTGCTTTTTTTCCCTGCTTCTAGACCACACTGAATAGTTTAGCTTTGGGTTTTTGGAGTAATGGACCAGTGTTCAGTTTGCAGACACAGAAGGGAACAGCTTTATCTTCAAGCAGTCCACACTTAATGTATTGATGAACTGGTTTATGCATATATTTTGCTTTAGTATAAAAACATGAAAACTTCAGATTTTAGATCTATACAAATTTTCCTATGTATTTTTTGAATAGATGCAGGTGGGCTTTTTTTTTGTTTCCATAAACTATGCATAAACCCTTTAAAATGCAAAATTCTTTTTTTGTTACATAGTCTGAATTAACTTTCATACTGGAAAATAGAGTTCTATTTAATTGACAATTAATATTTTAGGAGTCAGTAATTTGTTTTGTATTAGGAAAATGATGACATAGTTTGAACATCGAAGTTTTACTCATGGCCCTGTATTACACTGAATTAAGTTGCTCAGAGAAAGCTTAATATTTCAAGCTCACAGGTTTTTAGACAATTGTCTCGTGTGCTGCATCTTGTTACAAATGGGATGTTGTGGGATAACAAGACCTTTTTTTGAGAAGTGGCATTCATAGAAAGATCTCTTGCTTAAATTAATCTGATTTCTGTGATTGCTTAAAACTACCAGGCTTTTGCATGTTGCTTCTTGCTAAATTTTGCAGGAAGGCTCAAAGTTAATAGCACATGCCTTCAGTTCTTACAGCTTCACTCCATCATTTACTAGAATGTCTTCTCATTGCACTCTAAAATGAAAATAATTTATAGTTAACTGTGTAAAAGTTGTGCCTTGAAAAGGAGTGGTTGGATTGGTTGGTTTTTTTTTTCCACAGAGTGAGTCATAGTGTGATTTGGTATTGCATGTTTTAACTTCAAGTATGTCCTCATAATTATATTACATTATTATTATTGATCTACATTTGGCAGAAAAATAAATGTTCACTTTATGTCTTGGCAACTAATCCTGTTGAGATAGAACTAAACTGATCTGTTCACCTGGTCAATTATCTGTTAGTATATGTAAATACTTGTGTTCCTCCCTTTGTTTGCACAGTAGGAGTGCAGGGGGCATTTAGGATTGAAATGAAACTTTTGTATCTTTTTACTTACCATTTTCATGTTGACTTTTTCACACCCCACCCCACCCCCCCAGATACAAATAGTCCATCTGGAAAGGAGGGAAAGCCTGTAGAAAATGGAGTCCTTGTGAACGAAGCCCCTGGAAAATTGTCCCCCCGCCCCCCTTTCTGTCCTGTTACTTGGTTTGTGGACAAAGAGTAATTTGGTGTTTATGGTATTTGTTAAAGGATCATGCTGGATCCAGCAGCCTGAGAGAGTTGAGGCTGCTGCTGCTGCATGGCTCCAGGTCCAACAGTAGCAAGGCTGAAGATGTACTCCCAGCAGGCACACGCAGACAGAGTGTACATACACACCACATGTATACAGGGCTGGCCACACTTAGAGCACCCACACAAACACAGCACCAAATGGCCTAATCCTGTTCCCATCTCTGCCTGAGCAGGACAGAGGTTCACTAGTGAGAATATAAGATACGTGTACATACAATGTGGATCCCTCCACGCGTTGGGGTCGACACTCAGCCTGCCCGATAGCTGTCCCTGGGCCCTAGTTGCTAGCACCTGGGCGTATGAACCTTTGAGGCTGCAGCCCTGCTCCAGTTGCTGGTACAGACTGTTGTGTATGCATGTCTACACACACAGAGCTCTTGTGCTGCTCTTCTTTCCAGGTGAAGAAACAATTATGTTGTAGCAAGGTACCATGGGTTTGGCTCACCTAAAGGGAGGGTATTGTATTGGCCAGTCCATGCGCTTTCCTAAGGCTTCTCCATTTGCCTGCTGTCAGATGGGACAAAGTGCTAAGTGGACCTTTAGTCAGACCTAGTACAGCTGCTGTTATGCTTGAGAGAGGCCAAAGGCAATCACTCTGATTATACCTTCCTGAAAAGCAATCTCATAGCCTATGTCTTATTCTTATGGCATTCTAAAGATACTGTATTTCTGGAAGCTACTAAGTGTCTGGGAGTACAATTGCCCATTTTGATGCCAGTGTGGGTACCCTTTTTGCAGTTCAATAGCTGCACTGTATATGATGTAAAAGGCTGATGTTGATGATCACCAAGCATTTTTCTTTTGGGAGTTTGATTGCTCAACCAAGACTTGTTTGACTGGCTAGCCTGTTACTTGTATCTGAAGATAGATAGTTGAGAATTGAATGCCGTCATGGAGGGTTAGAGGTGCACTGTGAGGGGAGGAGGGAAGCACTAGTAACTATTGGCCTTATGATGACTGGTTAGGGGATTGATTATCACCAGAGTAATATAAGTCACTGACTTGGAGCTGTGGACTATTGTGTCTATTTATGGAGTAAACACCTGGCCTGTATCATGCTAAGACTGAAAAATAAATGTCTTCAAACAGGCAACTCAGTAACTCTTCAACATACAGCAGAGACACTGGGAAGTCACAGCACCAGAGCAGCACAGCAGAGCTGCAGAAGCCACTTGCTGAAAAGAATTCCTGGAAACTAACAGAGGCTGACACAGCGAAGACCGGGAGGGTAAGGTCTCCCATCCCCACTTCTGCACTCTTTTTCAGTTTCGGGAAAATCCACAGAGTTCAGAAGAAATAGCTTCCAAAGACTATGTAACTGGGGTGAGAAAGGTCTGAGTGGATGCTTGGACTTGCTGCTTGTTGTGTAGTACTTCATGGGAGTGTTGCTGTGCCCTCTGCTCCCAAAGCTGAGCCCCAGGTTTGCGTGCAGTAAGAGTGCTGACACGAAAACTTTTGTTTAAGATGATGGGCCTGACCACATCAAAGTTTAAAAGAAGAAATGAAAACCTTTCAGCTATTTCTTGGAGAGAGTTTGTGACGAATTAGGTGACCTAATGAAATCTGCCCTTCAGCGTTAGGAGCTGGAATTGCCTCAGATGAATTTAAGCCAAGTTTCCACTGTAGACACAAGTATCTAATCCCAGGATACCCAGGGCTTTCTGAGAAACCTGAGAGTGAAGTTCCTGGGAAAATGGCAGTTATACCTCCTAGCAGTGTTGCTTGAATCCTCTGGTTAAAGATAGATCATAAGATACAATCCATGTGGAGCAAGGATTTAATTAAAGGCTATATAATCTCGTGGTAAAAAGAGAGATCCAAAAACTGGAACTCCTCAGTGCTTGCCCTGGAAGGATGTCGGGTTTGGCATATCTCCATAGAACACTTTGCAGCTTGTGTTCCCAAGCAGTGGCTCTCTGGAGTGCAACTGTTGTGGTTTATGGTCTGATGCAGGGATACTGACTTTAAATAGGGGCTGAAGAAGGGGGAATTGCTGGTTTTGCAACTTAACCTGCAAAATGAATGTGGTTTTTTTTTTTTTTTTTTTCCCCTGCTGACTTTAGGTAAAGGCAACAGTGTACTGGGACTACATGAAAGCAATTGGACTCTTTATCTCTTTCTTGAGCATTTTCCTCTTTATGTGTAATCACATAGCCTCCCTGGCTTCCAACTACTGGCTAAGTTTATGGACAGATGATCCTGTTATCAATGGGACACAGCAGTACACAAACGTCAGACTGGGAGTGTATGGAGCACTGGGAATTTCTCAAGGTTTGCTTGGTCTTACCTATTTCAAGATTAGCTGGTTCAGAGTGTTTCTAGTGCACTTGGTGACCTTGTATCCATGGAACTGCAGCAGCATTTTGCTAAGGATTTGAGTGTGGGTTGTTTTTTTTTTTTTTTTTCCTTTGTAGAAAGATGAAAAACTTGAGTGAATAAAGAAAGAAAAAAAGAAAAGGCAAGCAAACAAACCTATAAAATTATTCAGTTAGTGAATATGGGTTTCTTTTGTTTGTACAAAACCCCCTGGTTTGCAGTGCTTGATGAGCCAGCAGTTGGTGACAAAACATCTGACCCAGGAAATGACTCCTTAGCCTGTAAACGAACTCTGCTGGCCCAGTTTGCAGGGACAGTTTGCCACAGGAGACCATGGCTATACTGCGTCCCTTGCAGCCATGGCCTGGCTGAGCTGTGTTGGCTGGTGTTACCCCTGACTGTTTCAGGGTCCATCCAAGGCACCATGGGGAGGCCAGCTCAGCAGCTTTTTGTGTGTCCTCTTTGTGGTCAAAATTTGTTTGCCATGAAAAACGCCCCAAGTACCCCACTTCAGAATTGCCATAAAAATCTTGTAATAAAAACTAAGTGACACCTTAAAATTCAGTAGTCTTACTCAAGGAAAGTGGTCAAATATCACACAGTATTCTGTGATGCAGAAACAACTTCTTCCGTGAGAGAAATGTGGTGTTTTCACTGATATATTTTTTTAATTACTTGCAGCAATTGCTGAGTCTACCTGTAGTGAACCCTGGTTCTCAGGGTTATTGTACTAGAGATGTGCAAATGATAAGTGATGACAAAATGAGGGAAAGCGTTTTGTGTGAGAGGTGGAAGCATTTAAAAACAAGTTTTCTTTTTTAGGTATTGCTGTGTTTGGCTACTCGATGGTTGTGTCGATAGGGGGAATATTTGCTTCACGACACCTGCACCTTAACCTGCTGCACAATGTCCTCAGGTCTCCAATGAGTTTCTTTGAACGTACACCCAGTGGAAATCTGGTGAACCGTTTCTCGAAGGAGATAGATACCATTGACTCCACCATTCCACCAATTATCAAGATGTTCATGGGCTCGACATTTAACGTGATTGGGGCTTGTATCATCATTCTGTTGGCCACACCTATAGCTGCTGTCATTATTCCACCTCTGGGACTTGTCTACTTCTTTGTGCAGGTGAGGGGTGTTAGGGGGCACCAGGACCAGCAGTCACTCATCCTCTGTTATTTAAGACAGTTCTTACTCTGCGCTAGGATGGATTTTAATGTGTTTGACTTGAGTCATGCTTGACTGACTGTGCTTTGCATGGTTTATTGATTAGCTGACGTTAGCAGAGCATTTCCTTCCGTTGTCATGTGTAGAATGACTTCTGTGCAGAAGGTAATCCTTTCATACATAAGCAGACTTTATAAAAATGCCATTAGATTTTTGAGGCAAATTTTGTTTAGCTTATTGCTCAGAGCCCAAGTACGGAAGAGTGTGGCTTTTTCTAAAACTTGCTTCCAAACAAGAGAGCAGCCTTTAGAGGGGTATGTGTGTGTTGCTGGTGTGCTTCTTTTGTCAGAGTATTGTTTACAAAGTAAGAGAATGGTGTCAGCCTTTCAGTCCTGTCTTGGGTAGGCAGGGTGTGCTTGCTTCACTCTTGCTTTACTGTTAGAAATCTGGCAGAGCCAGTACAGATCGGAGAGAAGAAGCTGAATTATGACTTTGACTCTTGAATTAGTGAATCTATCAGGCTCCATTGGTAAACCTTAAAGGCAGTGATGTGTGTGTTTTGTACTGTTGAACTAAGCTTGCAGAGAAAAGAAAAAGGAGAAAATGGCTATCACATGAGATGGTTTGATTGGCAGTTGTTTAAAGACAGCAGAGCATACGTAATGGTCTTTTTAGGCCTAAAAGTATTGGAGAAGGCTTGTATTCCCATCTGTAAGTTGAATCTCTGTAACTAACAGCCTAAATGGCAGGGAACTCTTATGATTTGCTTCGTCTTTTCAGACACAGTCTGGATGTAACCATAATTCTCATACTCTGATTTGCAGAGATTTTATGTGGCTACTTCTCGCCAGCTCAAACGCCTTGAGTCTGTCAGTCGTTCTCCTGTATATTCTCACTTCAATGAGACTCTCCTGGGAGTCAGTGTTATTCGAGCCTTTGAGGAGCAGAAACGTTTCATAAAGCAGAATGACATGAAAGTGGATGAAAATCAGAAAGCTTATTATCCGAGCATTGTTGCAAACAGGTAACAGTGGGGTTGAAATATTAAAAGGCACTTATATAGGGAGGGCATGGTTCTGCTGCCTGCGCACCTTATCCATCACAGCTCTTGGCATATTTGTGCAAGGTAGGCAATCCTCTGTGGATATATCTGTTTCACAGATGTTTTGCTTAAACCTCTGTGATGGAATTAAGATTACTTCGGAATTTCTTTCCTTTCTGCCTTACTTCTGGGTAATATTTTTGTAAAAGTTTGGAATCGTTGATCCCAATGTTAACTACAGCTACTTTCTGAACTAAAATGAGGATTTATACACCTGAAAGATTTATTAATTTTGGATACTAATCTTTTCAAAAACAAGATGTGTGACAGAACATTAGTTGGCCGTATTCCTAATTCTCTGTGGGTGAATTACTGGAAAGGTGCATTACACTTTCCTCTCTTGCAGGTGGCTGGCTGTCCGTCTGGAGTACGTGGGGAACTGTATTGTTCTCTTTGCAGCGTTGTTTGCAGTGATTGCACGCAACAAACTCAGTGCAGGGCTGGTTGGCCTCTCAGTGTCCTACTCACTGCAGGTAATTTTAACATTTTTTTTTAAAAAAAAAAAAGCTCTGAATTGTAAGACTGCATCAGAAAGTCAGAACCTTGCTATGGCTTTGGAGGGAAAACTAATACAATGGACGTGAAAAGAGAATAATACCTACAAATAGCATCTGGAAAGATGCTGGGAAGTTCCTTCTGTGCCTTGCCTGGCGAGGGGCTGTTGGCTAAGACGACTTATCCTCTGCATATTAAAGGCATCTGGACTTTCCTTCTATCCACCACTGG
Source organism: Charadrius vociferus (assembly GCF_000708025.1). Taxonomy (NCBI): domain Eukaryota; kingdom Metazoa; phylum Chordata; class Aves; order Charadriiformes; family Charadriidae; genus Charadrius; species Charadrius vociferus. The sequence goes on along the minus strand of NW_009648710.1, from coordinate 1,811,199 downwards.
TTAGCCAAAATCTTATCTGTGTTTATCCTTTCCATGAACTTGCAGTGCTTTGGTTATTTTGTGTTGTGGTGGATTGACCCTGGCTGGATGTCAGGTGCCCGCTGAAGCTGCTCTGTCACTCCCCTCATCAGCTGGACAGGGGAGAGAAAAGTAATGCTCATGGGTCGAGATAAGGGCAGGGAGATATCAGTCACCAATTGGTGTCACAGACAAAACAGACTTGACTTGGGGAAATCTAGTTTAATTGTTGTTATTATTTATTAATTATAATTACTTAATTACTATTACTAATCAAATCAGAGTAGGATAATGAGAAAAAAACCCAAATCTTAAAGCACCTTTCCTCCACCCTTCCCTTCTTCCTGGGCTTCACTTTAGTCCCAAGTTCTGGACCTCTGCCCCACCAGCAGCGCAGTGGGATGGGTCAGTTCACCACACATTGTCCCTGCTGCTCCTTCCTCCTCAGGGGGAGGACTCCACACCTGCTCCGGTGTGGGGTTCCTCTGGGAGACAGTTCTCCGCAAACTGCTCCAACGTGGGCCCTTTTCACAGAGTGCAGTCCTTCAGGAGCAGACTGTTCCAGTGTGGGTCCCCCATGGGGTCACAAGTCCTGCCAGCAAACCTGCTCCAGTGTGGGTTCCTCTCTCCACAGGGCCACAGGTCCTGCCAGGAGCCTGCTCTAGCACAGGCTTCCCATGTGGTCACAGCCTCCTTCAGGCATCCACCTGCTTTGGTGTGGAGCCCTCCATGGGCCGCAGGTGGATATCTGCTCCATCATGGAAGTCTGTGGGCTGCAGGGAGACAGCCTGCCTCACCATGGTCTTCATCATAGGCTGCAGGGGAATCTCTGCTCCGGTGCCTGGAGCACCTCCCCCTCATTCTTCACTGACCTTGGTGTCTGCAGAGTTCTTTCTCTCACATATTCTCACTCTTCTCTTTGGCTGCAATTACACAGTTTTGGGTGGTTTTTTTTTTTCCTGCTTTGTAAATATACTTCACAGAGGTACTACCACCATTGCTGATAGGCTTGGCCTTGGTCAGTGTCAGGTCCATCTTGGAGCTGGCTGGCATTGGGTCTGTTGGACTTAGGGGAAGCTTCTAGCAGCTTCTCACACAAGCCATTCCTGTAGCTCCCCGCCCCAGCCTTGCCACACAAACCCAATACAGGTGTTTTTTATTTATTGCAACTAATGTATTAAGTGTAAACTGCTTCTAAACTTCTTTTCTTCTTGCAGATTACAGCATACTTGAACTGGCTAGTTCGCATGTCATCTGAGCTGGAAACCAACATTGTTGCTGTAGAAAGAGTTAAAGAATACGCTGAAATGGAGAAGGAGGTACATTGAGTTGTCCACCATACCTTGTAGCAGTCAGTGCCCTGTTCTGAGGTCTCAACCACAGCCTGGCTGAATGGATTGGAGAGTGCAGTTGGGCATGTCCTCTGAGCTAAGGGATGGGGTAGAGCTTAGTGCTGTCAGTGCCCTCCCTCTAGGGACAGGCTGTATCTTAGCTGGTAGTTCCTGTGAGTGCTTTTGAGGTGTATCCACTGATATTTACACGGTGTTATTAGGAAATGTGCCGTTCTGCTCTGGGCCAAGCAGTGGACCTGTACAAATATTTTTGGTTTCCTAAGTGCTTAAACATTATTTTTTTTTTATTTGTGTTTCTCTTTTTGCTCTCAGTGTGGGGAGTAAAGATGACTTACTTTTTTTTTATTTGATTCAAATAACCTAAAAACTCACTTCCTCTGCAGTTATGACCCATTTGGCTACAAAACAGAGTTCCCCGTGGCTTCTCTTTGCCATGCTGTTCACTTGAACCTGACTTGAGTCGCTGTTTTTGCAGCCAAACCTTATGAGGACCCTTCCTAGAATTTTTTCTCAGGTTCTGGTTGCAGACCAGTGTTTCTACAGTTAAAAACCTTTTTGTTTGGCATTGGCAGTGAATGCAGTGGGACATGTTCTCTCCCCTCCCACCTCTGTGGGAGACTGAGGCAGCAGCTGTTTACTTTACCAGTTTGTTAATCTTTTAGTGCTTATGTCTCAGTTAAACTGCTTCTAGTTGCATGCTGGGCTTCCCCAATGGTTTCCTTACTGTGGTGGGGGTGTACAAGCAGGTTATCTGAATATGTGCTGCCTGTATGATTCTACCATTTGTAAGAGGAAAGTTTATCCAGCAAGTTGTACTTGTGATAGCAAAGCCCTCGGCTACATAACCATTTCATCTGCCTTGGAGCAGCACTTTCACTCTCTTCCTATCACCATCACAGTTCCTTTTGCAAGTTACACACGAACAATTATTTTTTTTTTAATTGCTTTCCTCAAGTCCTCTGAATGCATATCCAGTTGAAGGAGGAACTGATTAGATGTGTTTGTGTTGTTCTTGCAGGCTGAGTGGAGTATTGAACAAACTGCCCCAGCAAGTACCTGGCCCGAGGAGGGGAAGGTTGAGTTTCGAGGCTATGGTTTACGTTATCGGGAAGACTTGGATTTGGTTCTGAAAAACATAAATGTTATCATAAACGGGGGTGAGAAGGTAATGAATCTGAATTTATAGTAGAGTGTATTGTTTATAAGTCTGCATGCATAAGCCAAAGAAAGGTCTAACCCTCTTCTGTAGTGTATCTTGGGTCCTTAAGAACTAGAAGAGCTTCTGTAGAATCAGTCTTTTTGTAACTGGCAGATGTAGTGAGTGCTTATCCTTTTCAAGGTGTATCCTGCATCATGGGATAAAGATACACTATTACATGGGCTTGTGAGGTATCTTTTGATCTGGTTTCATGAGGAAGTGAGGTTTATGCTGTCTTCTCTCCCGTTCCCAGGAAATTTTGTTGATTTGTTTGCAATAAGCAAAGAGGAATACAGGTTGCAGAGAGATTAGGTTAATTATAGTCTAGAGAAAATGAGCTACTAAGTAGAAAGGGGAAGCCCTGATCTAGTGAGTCAGAAGTTGCAAGGTGAGACTTTGCAGGTAAAAAATGGGACTTCAGCGTAGATTCTCTGGATCTGGCCAAACTGAGGGTGATACGTGTGTGTCTCTCCCACTGCTTCCTCGCACATGTGCTTACATGCTTCCCACCCCAGTCCGATGTGGATTCTCTGATGTCTAAGAATACTGTGATCTTGCACGGCAGCGTAAAAGGTAGCTGCAAGACAGATCTATTATCTGGCTTCCTTACTTGTGGTATCCAACTAGGCATTTGCTTTTCTCCCGAGTGCATGCTTTCTACCTACAAATATGGGCAGAATACTACCTCAAGAGTGGTTAGAAAGGACAGATGGCAAGACATATATCAACTAACCAAAGTAGCAATCTCTTATATTTGTTTTTAAAAAAAAAAAAAAATTGGTGAAGACTTCAGTCTAACTGGGAAGCAAAACGTACAGTATGAAACTGAGTGCTTTTGGTATATTTTTGCTATAAATTCAAACAAGATAAATGTCAAATCAGCAATTGTAACTGTGAAGCATGAACCAAAAAAGAATTGGGGAAACATTGGCCTGCTCTACCCAATTCCATCTGCCTTTCTAGAAAAATCGCACACTTCTGTGATTGGCTTGCAAATTTTGAGACTGCTTTTTTGTTCTTTCCCCCCTCCCCCCCCCATATCCAATGACTTTTCTTCCCCTTTGATCAGCCTCAATTTGTTATGCTGTTTTGGGGTGTTGATAGCCCAGCAAATATGACAACTTTCTGAAAATGTGTCAGTTTCAGGTAGGTGCTTGGAAATGCTTTAACTCTTCTCTGGAGTAAGTTGTTCCTGTATTTCTTCCCTACAGATTGGAATAGTTGGAAGAACAGGAGCTGGAAAATCCTCACTTACTTTAGGTTTGTTTCGGATTAATGAAGCAGCTGAAGGAGAAATTATTATTGATGGAATTAATATTGCAAAGATAGGGCTTCATGACTTGCGCTTCAAGATCACCATCATCCCTCAGGTAGGTGTGAAATCCTGCCATTACCAGAACTCGTTTTGTAACAATGCTGTTTCTGTAATGTACTGGGGAGAATATTTTTATTCCTTTTCTGATCTATAGGTATGAAATAGTCGTTTCAGCATGCTCTTTCATGGACTTGAAACCAAGCTTTGTTCCTAGACTGGCTTCTGTTTGCTTGCAGTGGGTAGCAAGTAGGAGCTTGGTTATGGCCGAGTTATGATGTGGCAACAAAACCTTGGCCTTCGGACTCATGGGTTTTGTCAGCACCCCGTGCTGATCGCTTATATGCTATAGACAGCTTAGCCTGACTGGCAACGTCTGATCCAGCTGATCGCCTGATTGGGGTCCCTTAGTTAGCTGGGTCTCTTTTAGCCAGTAGAGGGGAAGTCAAGTCTGAGCATTTCCACTTGTGAAGAACCATCAGGGGAGTTTTTCTAGAGATTGGTTTCCAATTTCATTTTAGGTAGTTCCATTCTTGTTAGAAATGAGAATGAAATTACTGTGTAGTCTAGTTGTGAAGGGTTGGGATTTTGCATTGCTATTTCAGGCTTGATATGCACTCTTTAGGCCTTTGTACAAAGCATTCTGACTTTGGCAGGACCTTGTGAACAAGGTATGCAGTACTGTTAGCACATAGAAACCCCTATGGAACCATGCCAGTCTAGCCCAGTGACTGTGGGTTTGACAGTCCAAAAGTTTGGAAATATGGCTTTACAAGCACTGGACTTAAGGTCTCAAGTCTTTTTCTTATTGCGTAGCCTTTATTGCCTGCCTGTTCTGACTCAAAGAAAGATCATAAAATATGGTTATATAAATCACCATTGTAGCACACTGGCAAAGACAAGTGAGCACACTGTAAAAGGTTTTCTACACCGCCTTTGGAAATCTGGGGGGGACTTTGCTTTCTCCTTTTAATCATTTTGCATCAGTCTGACACTACTAAGTCAAAAGTATTTCCACAGTAGTATTTCTCCATGTCCAAGAAGGAAATGCATTCATTTCATTAATACTGCAGCTGAAGACTTTTGAAATATTTACAGAGGGTGTAATTTCTTAAGAAATGGAAAGTTGACCTAGTCGTCCCTGCTGACAGAAGGTTGGGCAGGGTTTCCTGTTCTTTCTTCTTACTGGGCTATTAAGTTAAAGTTGGCTGGGGTTTTTTTGTGGGTGTGTGTGGGGTTTTTTTTGTTTTTTTTTGGTTTTTTTTTTTTGTTTCCTTCTGGATTCATGAGTTACTGACTCATGGAGAGGTCTGGATTGCCAGCATCTGCAGAGGGCGGAGGTAGGGCCCTCAAGAGGAATAAGGGTGAGGGAGAAAAACTTGCTGTTATTGGAAAAAGTGAGAGTTTGCTCCTAAATTCAGTAGATTAGCTTGCTTGCAACTGCATCCAGACATGTTTTCCTTTCACTGTCTAAGAAATATTTTTGGAGCACTTGCTATGTTCTGTATACATTGTCAATTACGTCTTTCTATGAATAGGATCCAATATTGTTTTCTGGCTCTCTGCGTATGAATCTTGATCCTTTTGACCAACACTCTGATGAGGACATTTGGAGGTCTTTGGAATTGGCTCACCTGAAAAACTTTGTATCATCCCTTCCTGATAAACTTAATCATGAGTGTGCTGAAGGTGGAGAGAACCTTAGGTACGTCAAAGAACCATGCTTGTGGAAAGTGCCTTGAGAACTAAAAGAGAACTGAGAGAGGGAGGGGTGTGTGTGCCCTTCCATCTGCAACTAGACTTTCCACTTCCAGAAACTTTACAGCTCACTCGGGTTGGTAGGATACTAGACATTAGCAATAGCAATGCAGTGTGGGGCTCCCCCCTCACCCCCACACCGTATGAGAATCTGGGGAGGGAGCTGGGGAATTCTTAATGCATGATCAGGCAATCAAACAACTAGATTCTATTCAACATGTTTTTAACCCTCACGTTTGGGAATTCAAAGTAATTTAAGAAATATTCAAAATGCTGCGAGGCTTGACAGCTTGGGCAATCTTGGAAAGGATTTTAGTAGCAGCAGCAGCAACAGCCTGCTATTTATAGTGGATCCTCTGAACTTACCATGGCTCTTGCCCAACAGATGCAATTTTGCTAAGGGAGTTGTTAGCTTGCTTTTTGCACCATAACAGGCATCTATGTTCAGTCTGCAGAAACCATTTGAAGTCCAGTCCTCAACACTGCTTTGATTCAGATATACTGACACTATGTGTAATATATTCTCTCATTACATTGCCAAGACTTCATTGTGAGGGGGATGTAGTTTCAGATGCTGTTAGATACTCTGCAGTGAAGGAGTAAGACTGATCTTAGCTATTTTGCTGCGTTCTTGGCACCTGTACTTTAGGGGAGTTCTTACACGGAATTGCTGGGCTTCAAAAAGAATACTGTAAACTTGTTCTGACTTTTTTCCCCACCCTCTCATCCCATCTGTGTAGTGTGGGACAGCGCCAGCTGGTGTGCCTGGCACGAGCTCTGCTCAGGAAGTCCAAAATCCTGGTTCTAGATGAAGCCACAGCTGCTGTTGATCTTGAAACAGATAAGCTTATACAGTCAACAATAAAGTCTCAATTTGAAGAATGTACTGTATTAACTATAGCACATCGTCTGAACACAATCATGGACTACACAAGGTAAAGTAATACCACTTTTATCTTGAAGAATGGCACGTGTGACCTGCATTGTGCTCTACTTAAATGAGCATCTTTCTGTTAGCTAAATGTTTACTAGTGCGTTTTTAGCGACCTCTCTGCAGTGCTCCTGGAATCCCTGTTTTGATGGGTGGTGTGTGTGTGTGTGTGTGTGTGTGTGTGTGTTCTGGCTTGCGGTGGCTGTGCACTGTTGTGCCATTCCTGCCTAGGCAAACCAGGAAGGGGAGGGAGGTGAAGATAGGAGTCTATTTCTGGGTCTTGCCCTAATTTAGGCACAGCTGGAAGAGTCGTCAGAGCTTTAGGGGCTAAACTAGACACAGACAGTGTAAGGAATCAAAGGGGCAGGTCCTGTACTTGTCTGAAGTTTGTGCAATGTTTCTCTTTCCATCACTTTTGGCTACAGTTCATACAGCCTCCCTCATCCTCAGCTGCCTTTCTAAGGTGTGGTTGAGGGCAGAGTTGTTGTCTCATAATTTAAATTTTAAGCTGTCTTGTCCTTTTTATCACAGAATGGCAGAGAGCAAAGTGTCCAGTGATAAGATTTTTTGTGTACTTCTGTAGACCTCTGTGCTGTCAATAGTGGAAGATAAGAGACAGGAGCATTGCTTGTGCCAGGCCCAGCACCAGCAGTACTGTCACCAGATGAACACCCAATTCGGTCAGGGCAGCGGGTAACACCATGCAGCAGCACCTGCTAAGGGTCTTACAAGCATCTCTGCAGCGCTAGGCCAATTGGTGGAGGTAGCTGAAGGCCATGTTTTAACTGTGAGCTGACTTTACTGACCGTGGTGACTTGCTTTGTAAACTCCCTAATTCCAGCTGCGCATTTGTTTTGCATAAGCTATGTCTGTGCTTGTACTTTGTTAGCAGAATCTGTATAACAGTAGTAGATGTGGTGCAGTATTGTGGGAAGGTTATCCCAGATCTTGCAAGGTCTTAGGGTCTCTCGCTCACCTTGACAAGAAGTGCTGCCATCTAATTTCTGGCTGGCTCAGAGCACAGTCAAAAGTCTCATGGCTGCCTGCAAATGACCAGGTAAATATATGCTAGCTAAAAAATAGACCAGACAGACTATCTGCAATGACGTCAGGAAGGACAGAGTTGAGAACCTCTGTTCATTCACACATTCTGGATTGTCTTCACTTGCATATAATGGCTACACTACACTCATTGTCTGTCTGTACATATACATCTGTTTTCATTGGCTTTCTGGATCTTCTTGTGACCATTTTTTTTTTTTTTTTCCCCCTTGTTTTACAGAGTTTTAGTCCTGGACAGAGGAGAAGTGGTGGAGTGTGGTAGCCCAGACAACCTACTTCAGGAAAAAGGCATTTTCTATAGCATGGCCAAAGATTCAGGCTTGGTGTAGCGTTTGAATTTGGTTAGTTTGTGGGGGGGGGAGGGAGGTTATACATTCACAGAACTGTACTTCCCCTGAGCTGGTGTGAACTGTGCAGTTCAGTTGCAGACCTAGTGAGGTCAGCCAGAGTATGGCAATGGAAGTAACATAAAAATGCAATTTTTTTTTTCTTCTTTAATTGTCCTTATTGTTGATTTTAGCCAGCTTTAGGAGAAGCACATAAACTGTGCAAAACTCTTAAGAGACTTTTAATTTTTGCCTGAAATCTGTCATTATATACTCAAATGTAAGGCAGACTGATGCATCAGAGAAGTTCAGAAAAGCTTTTTCTTTTCATCTGCTCCTATGTTCTGAAGCCCCCCTGCCCTTTTTTTTTTTGTCTAAAACATTTTTGCAAATGCTAGTTATTTGCTTGTTTGCTGATTCCTCATTTGAAGAGCCATCTATTGTGGGATGCACTTGGAACATTTTGTGGCATATAGTACTATAGTCCAAAGATTTTTCTTCTTGTGAAATAACATGTGTGCCAGACTTTCTCATTATGGCATTTACTGTACATGGTTAATGCTTTTATGCATTCTCCTAAAGGTTTCATGTGTTTACAGTGTATAGCAGAAAGTTCACTATAATATATCAGTAGCGCTGATGTGAAAAAGCACGGTCAACTTCAAAGCAGTATTTAAGCATGTCTAGAATGACAATCACTCCAAAACCAAATTCTTGCAGCAGTTGGCGTGTTGCAGTATGCAGTACCTGATCTTACACCGGGTTCACTCAGGAATTCTTACTTGGGTGGCGAATCCTCCTGGTTATGCCTGTGGAGACTAGGCTGAGAAGTGCGGATTTGCCTGAGCGGAGGTTGTAGACTCGATGTGACGTTGATTGTAATACCCTTGGCTTTGGCAGTTCTGTGCTTTAATAGAAACTCTGCCACATCAAGGACCATTAGCCTTATATCGAAGAAACATGCCCTTCATGCTGCTGCTGTTGACTCTTAAATTTTGTGGGAAACTGTTTTGTTACAGTTGTTTAAAAAAAAAAAAAAGTTTTCCTGTTTTTAAAGTTCTGTGTCAGAGGGGTGTAACAATTCAATTAACAATGGAGTCTGGTTTCTGAGATTTATGTTGAATGTTCAGTTTTCTGTGGGAAGAAAAAAGTTACTTTTGTCATGTTCTGATTAGTGTTATTTTAAAGGAAAATGCTGGAAGAAGGCAAAACTAAGTCAGATGGACCCATTGCTCAGCACTCTGAGAATGTGGACTTCTGTGAATGATATTGCTGACCTTATTACTAGACAATTGTCTTCTTTAGAGTAAAGCTATTTATTTTTTTTGTAAATTATGAGTCTCTGAAATGGAATAGACTGAAATTTTCTTTGGTATTTTTTGTAATGACTATACAAATATTTGCAAAGAACTTGCAGTAAAAAAAAATTGACAGATAACCTGATGTGTCATTTCTTGCTTTATAATTGACAAAGGGTTAGCTTTGGCTCTTCAGGTTTTTGCCTTGGTACTGCTTAGACTAGCCAGGCTGCTAGGCCTGATGTCTGAGGGTGTTAGGGTGGGTGAGAAACCATGTAGTGCTGGCTCAGATCTCATGGTTTCTCTTGTAATTTGAGTACTGCAATTTGAGCAGACCAGGTGATAACGATGGGTCAGTAGAACAGGATTCAGTGGTGCTGTGGGCCCCTTGTCATACCCATGGTGTCCATCGGCAGCTTGGTGTTCACTTCCTCTGTGGAAATGGAATAAGCAAGGGGTGATTTGGGAGTTTGGGGAGGAGCGGTAGGTTTTGGTTTTTCTTATCACCTAACACTTACACAGCATTGTGATGGACAGGAGAGTGGAAAGACTGGAGCAAACAGTTAGTAAAGAACAGATTACAGAGTAGAGAAATGAGCTTGTCAGTAAGGTGCGTGGCTGGTATTGTTTTACTCAGATGCACTATAGTGGAGACATCTATCTGCAGAGGGGACCCAGAGGAGGAACTGTGAATACCACCATGAGACCTTTCCTGCTTGGGCACAATCATCCTCCAGGAATACTTTGTGATCGTTCCTCTTCTACCCCCTCTTAAGAGAGCCTTGAGAAGAAAGGGGAGAGGGGCTGCTGGCATTGGATAACTAAACAAATAAAGCTCCCTGTGCTGTCTGTGCATTTGACACTGTCCTGCACCACATCCTTGTCTCTAAATTGGAGAAATATGGATTTCATGGGTGGACCACCCTGTGGATACAGAATTGGCTGGATGGTCGCACTCAAAGAGTTGCAGTCAACAGCTTGATGTCCAAGTGGCGAGCAGTGATGAGTGGTGTTCCTCAGGGGTTGGTACTGGGACTGGTACTATTTAACATCTTTGTTGGCGACATGGGCAGTGGGATTGAGTACATCCTCAGCAAGTTTGCCGACAATACCAAGCTGTGTGGAGTGAAAGGATGCCATTCGAGGGACCTGGACAGGCTTGAGAGGGGGACCTGTGCAAACCTCATGAAGTTCAACAAGGCCAAGTGCAAGGTCCTGCACACGGATCAGGGCAATCCCAAGCACAAATACAGGCTGGGTGGAGAATAGATTGAGGGCAGCGCTGAGGAGAAGGACTTGGCTGATGACTTGTTGATGAGCAGCTCAACCTGACCCAGCAATGTGCGCTTGCAGCCCAGAAAGCCAACCACATCCTGGGCTGCATCCAAAGAAGTGTGGCCAGCAGGTGGAGGGAGGTGATTCTGCCTGTCTACTCTGCACTCGTGAGACCCCACCCGAAGTATTGCATCCACCTCTGTGTCCCCCAGCATAAGAAGGATGTGGACCTGTTGGGTCCAGAGGAGGGCTATGAAGATGATCAGAGGGCTGGAGCACCTCTCCTATGAAGACACACTGAGAGAGCTGAGGTTCAGCCTGGAGAAGAGAAGGCTCCTGGGAGACCTTATAGCAGCCTCCTAGTACCTAAAGGGGGGGCCTTTAGGAAAGCTGGGGAGGGAGTCTTTATCAGGGAGTGTAGTGATAGGACGAGGGCTAATGGTTTTAAACTGGAAGAGGGGAGATTTAGATTTGATGTTAGGAAGAAACTCTTTGCTGTGAGGGTGGTGAGGCACTAGAATAGGTTGCCCAGAGAAGTTGTGGATGCCTCATCCCTGGAAGTGTTCAAGGCCAGGTTGGATGGGGCTTTGAGCAACCTGGTCTAGTGGAAGGTGTCTCTGCCCATGGCAGAGGGGTTGGAACTAGATGATCTTTAAGGTCCCTTCTAACTCTAACCATTCTGTGTTCTCTCTTTGCCTGTGCAACTATTTGTTACCAACACCTTCCCCAAGGCAGAGCTGCGGACAACATCCAGTGAAGAAATTCAGACAAGATTTCAAATACCTTTGAAAAGTCTTGCGGGTTTAGCGTATCTCATTACTGAGATGAGGGCTCTGCAAATACTCTGCACGTTTGGGATTGAATTCTGAATTGAAGCTGTATTGTTAGAGTTCTTCGGTGGAAACTGATTTCAGATTTGAAGAAATGATGCTTTGCATTGCGCACGGATTAACAAGATTTACAAGTCTTAACATATTCATATGAGGAATCGTTTGAAAACAGCGGAACTGCACTTAGGAGCATGGTTTGTCTTAAATACAGAACTTGCAGAATTATGCTTCTGCTGTGTAAAGTCTTTGCAATGGAGTTGTCTGTGTAGGATTGACTTAAAACTGCATTTGCAATCTCAAACTGGGTACACCGGAAAGTGTCACTGGATGTTCTTTGTCCTATTCATGGGCTGTTTGTGATCATTTGGGGAACTGTGTGTTCAAAATGCTGTATTTTGCAGGATAACCTTCTAAATAGTGCAGCAAGGGGTCAGAAGACTGCTCTTTGCGTGTGCTTTGGTCTTGTTATTTTTCAGTGATGTGGTGGTTAATATGCATCACTGTTCTCCCAGTTTTATGTATTTACGCACTTGCTAGCACAAACCGTTCTGCCCTAGCTCTGGAGTAGATAGTCTTTTCTGTTTGCTCTAAATACCTGTCAGTGCTTTGTGCTGTTGCTGCATTGATTCATGGTCCTGATTCCAAATGTCTCTCCTCATAAAAATGATGAATATCTTGTCTGGATGTAACTTGAACAAAATTGTATTATGCATGATGAGGATCAGTCTGAACTAACCTTTACTGCACACAGAGCTAGCTGAACAAATGCAACTTTCTTCACACAGAACTTACGTGTAAGAGCAGTGTCATGTAGGTACTTTGAGGTACCTGGAGGTAGGAGTGGTATGGCTGTGAGATCCTGCTTCAGCTAGGAAAGGGAGGGCTGTGTACTGATCCCTGTGTGCAGTGTTACTGGGACCAATTGCAGGAAATGATATAACTTGCTGCAAGGTAAGGTATTAGAATCTGGCATTAAAACAAGTAGATTTTTCTTATTTAATCTTTTTTTTTTTTTTCTTGCATGCGTTTGGACCTAAAGCCTATTTAGTACTTGCGACATTTTCAGCACTTTTGGTAAGTGAAATCTAGCCTGAGGGCATGTGACCTCCAATACTGGAGCGTCTGGTGCCATCCAGCAGGGATCAGTGGTATTACAGGCCAGGGTGATGAGCCTCCAGCTGATGGAGGGGGAGCACTAGTAAATTCGGGGGTGTGACACTGAATTCCAGCAGCTGAGCTCAGTCACATAGCAGACACCTGTTTTATTTAAATGCCTTAATGTCACATATTTCTCCTTTATGCAGCAAAGCTAATGTCAGCTCTGGAAGATGGCATCTGGGGCAGGAGGTGGGAACTGTACTGTGAGCTTGCACTGCAACGAGCAGCTTAGTCCTTGGGAAGGATGTGAGCTGGGCACCTTCATCCAGCTGCTGCAGAGAAGGATTTCCCTGAAGTGTATTGCTGTGGCCTGGCTTGCGTTCGGCCTGTTCTTGTCCTCCAGATCCCCGCCTAGTGAAGAGAGAATTATCTGCCCACTGGGAGGATCTTCATAGCTGGTAGTCTTGTGCTGCTGTGGATGGGGAGGGAGCCACTACCTACAGAGCACGTGGAAGCCTACCTCCATGGTTTTCATCTTTTTTTTTTATATACTTTTTTTTTTTTTTTAAATAAAGATGGCACAACCAATTTCATTTAGATCAGCAGAAAAAAATGGAAACCTTATTTACCTGGATTGCTGGCTATTTATGTGTATTTTGTGAAAAATTTGCCAAATACCTGTCAGGCCCGAAAGCAAGTGCCCAGATGTAGCAATCCTTGCTCTTACGTAGATAAAGACTGTGCCTCTCTCCAGTTCATTCCATGCTCTTTGCTCTATGGACCATTTCTTCTAGTCTTTGGAAAGACCCTTATCTTTCAAAGCAAAGCTCTCTTCTTTTTCTCAGAACCATTTTGTTCCAATCTGTTCATTAAAATGTTAAGAATCTGGGGAACTGGCACAGCTTTTGCTGTGCTCTATCTTCTGTCTTAGAACAATACTGTGTGTGCTACTGCAGCTCATGTGAAGCTAGTGGTGTTGTTAATAAACATTAAAATATTTATGATAACCATGTTAATATTTACAAAAGAGTAAAAGGAAACCATTGAATTAACTGTACTGGATTTCAGTGCGTGTTGATGTATCCTGGCTGACATTATTTGTTTCGATATTGAAGATACCTCACATCCAGAAGAGGTGATTCTGCTGAAAAAACAGCTTGGGATTTGCAGACTTGCAAATAACACCCTAGTTCTTCATGGGTACGAATACAGATACTTCTGTAAAACTGTTCCCAGTCTTGAGACATCTCTGAAGATATCCTTTAGTGGTTCAACTGCAATGTAGCACAGAAACCGTTGTGCTCTGGGTCACCGATGCCTTTAACATTTTGCCATTCCTGTGCACATTGTGACCATCTAGGGAACTAGGAGTGTGACTTACAAACTGCATGTTTAGCATGAACTTGGTGTAAATCAACGCACGGCACCTTCATTCCTATTTTCTAGCTCTCGCAATTTTGGTACTACCTTAAACTTGGAATCACGGGGCAAGAGTCTTTCTCCTTTTTTTTAGGTTGTTTTTGTCTCCTGCATATACTGTGCTTTCACTTTGAGAGCTCCTTAAATGAGGAGGAAAGTTGCAGTCCAGTTGCAGCCTGCCTCAGGTGGGAGCACAACTCAGCCTACCTGCCCAAGAGGGTGGTTGGAAGTACAGGTTCTCCCACAGAAATGCAGGGACATCATGTCTTCTTGCTCTGGTCTAGGGAAAAACTTGTTTTTTCTCGAGTCCCTGCTAGACCTAGAGTGAAACGCTTGGTTTGCTTCAAAGAGGAAAATAGAGTTGGAAAGCCACAGAGATGTCAATAAACCCTCTTTAGATTAATGGATTTTATTTGGAGTTTGAGTGGGTAGCTACTGCTGAGCTAAATAAACACAGCTGCTCTGTGTATGTTGCAGTTACACTGCACGATATCTACTAAAAATTAATGCTGCAGAAGTGTAGACAGGGCAAGTCCAGGCGCTCCTCTTGATCAGCTCTAGACATTCAGATTACTGGAGGTGTTGGACAGACTTTTATTTCTTACTATTTAAAATTTCTTCAGAGCAACTTATGAAATAGGCTGTTAGCATAGTTCTGAGCCTGCTGTAGGTACCTCCTGTGCTAACTGCATAATTCAACAAAATAGTCTATCCTAGGAGGAAGTACCTTTGCAAAGACCTAGCAGACCTGTCCTTTTAAACATCGCTTTCTGTTCCTTAAACCAGATTTTCAAGAGAGGATAGTATCTCCAAGCATTAACCCCTTTATATATCTTGCTTTAACCAACTTCCAGATAACTTCCTTGTGATGACCATTACCTTTTTTTGTGCGACTTGAGCTCCTGATTTGCCACATACTCCCAGTACCACTTGGACATAAAGTTGGGGGCTCTGGCTCATCTGAAACACAGGGTGTTTTTTTACATGTAATTTTGGGAATCGCTTTTGTTTTGCCTTTTCAGCACAGCTTGACCTGTGAAAGCTGATGGTATTTTCGCTGGCTTTTACTTTGTGCAAGCCAACAGCAAAACTGCGCCCTTTCGAAGATTACCAGTGTGAAAGTATGTTTTGATTATTTTCTCATTCTTTTGCTGTCTCTCTTCATTACCAACTTAGGAAAGGCAAGTGAGCATTTAAAAGATGTTTATATCAGAGATTATGGTATGCTAAAAGATGTCTGTTTCAGAATTACCCAGCAACTTGGGCACTTCTGTTTCTCTTTGACCTCAGTTAAAAGAAAAAATACTGAACTTATATCTTCCTAGTTTTAAATGCTCCTGGTTTTGAGATCCATTGATAAACCTTTACAGTGCTCATAACTTGTATCTGTTGTTTGAATTTATTTTTTTTTCTCTGCCCTTGAGTAAGGTTTGGAGTAAGTAGACGGAGAATATTGCCTCTTTCCTGGTATTTGAGCACTAGTATGGCAGCAGGCATTGGACATTGGTATCTTAGGTGCTCGTCCAGCAGAAACTGTTAACTGCTCTTAATATGGGTGAAGAGGCTACTGAACAGCTGTCAGTGAAGAAACTGCTGGATTTTGCTGGTCTGGGTTGATTCTTGCCAATTTGAACTCTTCCATCCCCTCCCCCATTTCTCCTTTTTATATTATATTTACTTTAGCTTACTGAAGAGAGTCATTTCAATACTTGATTCTATTTTTATTTCAGCTGTCTAGAAAATGAAGTGCTTAAACAAAAGTCACAGTAAACAGCAGTATCTCACAGTGTGACTTGTTTGTCACATTTTCTTATTGGAATTCCTGAGGAGAGACTTAGGGACAGCTCTGACTGCAGCTCCTTGGCACTGTGGGAAGCCCAGGAAGGCTTTGCTTTCAGCTGCTGTTTTTGTTTGTTAAAGTAACATCTGAAAGATGACCATGCCAGAGGCTCTGCAGCACCAGGGTGGCACATGCAGGAGGTAAACCTGCACTCAAGAAGAAAACTACCAGCTCAACAGGTGAGTCCCTGCTACTTTCCCCATCTGCCAGACTGCCACACTGCAGGGATCAGAGGAGGACACTTGCCACCATGCAACTTCCTTGTGGCCAAATTCAATTTGGAAATGTTGGTGTTTAGACATTATCCAATGTGACCAACTGGCATTTGGCAGCAGGGCTGCTCGAGCCTTCAAGCGGAAGGAATGATGCTCTGCTGGCCACTCCCAGCCAAGTTACTCTCTCCTGCATCAGTGAGCCTGCGGCTAAGCTGGCTTTCTTCCTCCAGCCAGTCCATCAGCCCTCTGCACAGCATGATTCACTCAGGGGCCCCTCCAAAGCTGACAGAGAAAGAGATGGAGTGGATCTGATCCCCAGCTGCCACAACAGGCAGCCCACAGGCAGCTGTAAGCGCTCACGCTTAGTGGCATCCCACTTCCCTACTTGCCCAGTGTTTGTGCACTTTGGGTGACTAGTTTCAGCCGCTGTCTTGGAGTCCACCATACCTGTGTAAGAACAGCGCTCAGGTAAGCAGTCCTTAAGACACTGGCAAAAGACTAAATTTGTTCTGGCTGCAACTTAGGACAAGCTGTGAACAGTTACATTTGCTTGCTACCACTGAAATTCTTGTTTGCTGTCCATAAAATAATCTGTGTAATCTTTAAGTGTGGCAGTATATTTGGGCTCCATTTATAGTATGAATCAGAAATGCTGTGATCTTTCTTTTGGCTTGTTTGCTTTTACACTATAAAAGCAACAAGGCGTTTAAGTTCTGACTAGCTCGTTTTCAACAGTACAGTGAGATTTTGGTATCTGGGAACATAACGAAAATGGAATTGCTAAGTTTCCTATGGAAATGAAAAGGGATGACTTGGGATACCTGTTATCTCCTCACTGTGGTTATAGCTCAAACAAGATTTGGTTGGGTGTCAAGCATTTTCGAGTGAAACAAGACAACTTGTTAATTACAAGATCAATTATTCCTGATAGTAGCGGCATTATGGTATACTCTGCGAGTGAGTCATGCAAGGCCCGATTCTTCCATCAGTCTGTAGAACAGTCCCTTCTGAGCTATTAAGTGTTCCAGAGTATCAAATTCAGCTATCCGACCATTTTCCAAGACTAAAATCCTGTGAAAATTAAAATGGAAGTATAAGTTTGGGGATACAGCAGCAGCTATAATAAACTTAGTTATTTCTACTTATTTCTAAACCAAATTTCAGTACTTGCTTGTTATTCAAGCTTTTCAGCAGCTTTTCAGCTGGGAAACAGCTGTGGCATAGAAATAGGTTTCTGATGAGTGACTATTCAAAGTACTGAGTTCGTGGGAGGAGAGCTTTTTGGCAACTGAGACTGGAGTAAGATTTGTGAATGTGTATTTTAGCTTCATGATTTTAAGATGAAGCAAAGAGCTGTAGCTATGGTTCGCTGTCAGTGGGGAAAAAGGGGTATGACACAGCAGGAAGTGCATCGTGTGAGAATAAATGATCTTTGATTAACCTATTGGTGCCTTGCTGATGTAAGATAGCTCCTACAATCTCTAAAGCAAAGTTTTGAGGGTTAAACAAGAAAATGACAGAAATTAAATTGCTGTTCACTAACACTGTGGTTTGTCTAGTTCACACAGGTTGCCTGTGTCTTCCTTCCTCCATAGGAAAGTGGCTGAAGATATTACCTGTCGCAGTCCATGATGGTGTTTATCCGGTGAGCTATTGTTAACACTGTGCTGTCTTTGAAGTGAGTCCTCAGGGTGGACTGAATCTGAAGATCAGTTTCTAAATCTACTGCTGCTGTAGCCTCATCTAGAATGAGGATTTTGGATTTCCAAAGAAGTGCTCTGGCCAGACAAACCAGCTGTTTCTGACCAGTGCTGCAAGTAAGAAGAGGTATGGTAAACTGAGAGCGTTAGTCACTTTTCCCTGGCGTCAGAGTATGTGATTAATTTGAAAATAGTAATCAAAAGGTGATTGTTCCCTTTCCATGAAAGGGTGATTGGGGCTGGTGGCACTGCAGGTAACAGCATGAAACAACCTAAGGAAATGAAGGGAGTGTATTACTACAGCACCCAGGAGATATGCACTTGGAATGGGATTCCAGTGTGTAAAGCACTACACAAACTTAAGCCTCCACAATGATTAAGTCTCAAAGGTCTTCCACTTGGTGTCTTATAATTTGATTTCATGCTGCTAAATAGGACAATAATGCAGCAATTTGCTGTCTCCTATATACATATCTTTTTTTTTTTGTTTGTTTTTGTTTTTGTTTTTGTTAAATGAATTAGACTCCTTGTCTTACTAGCTGTATGTCTTCCTAGCCCACGGGCTGCCACTGCTCTGCCACTGTCTGTCTGCAGATAAGGTACCTTAGGTTTTCCCCTTGGTCAGTGCACTTATATTCCAACTGGTCTGGCAAATCTGCAACAAAGGTCTTGAGCTGAGTCAGTTCCAAAGCTGTCCAGATGTCTGCATCACTGTATCGGTTTAATGGGTCGAGATTCATTCTTAGAGAGCCAGAAAACAAAACTGGATCCTGAGCACAGAGACAGTACAAACAACTCCTAAAATTAATTATAAAAATGAGCTGTCCAGTTTTCCCTGCTGGGTGCAAATCTGTGGCTAATGTCATATTGAATGGGAGACAGGCATGGCAGAGAGGTTATGTCCAACTTTGAAATTTCTGAATGTCTCTCCTTTCACAGAATCTTTATAAACCCTTCCTAGGTGTTAAGACTTACAACACTGCTGGAGCATTTTGGAACTTAATTTCGTACCTGGGGAATGACAGTTATCTTGGTTCTAAGGTCATGGAGACCTAGTTGAGCAATATTTAGTCCATCAATTAGGATCATTCCTTCCAGAGCTTCCACTAATCGTAGCAATCCCACAGCAAGAGTAGATTTCCCAGCTCCTGTTCTTCCAGTTATGCCGATCTGTAAAGTGTAATGGAAGGCTTTTGGTTTTGATGTTGATTGTTTTTAACAGTTGGACAGACCTGTCATGTAATTCCTCTTGGCCTTTTGAAAAGAGACAGATTTGCATGGATCAAATCTTCAGGGCTGTTCAAGATTCACATAGTCTAGCAATACATTCCTAAAGGGGCATAATTTATAATTTGTAATTGTTTTGTATGAAAAGGAATCTTGAAAAACTCTGATGAGAAGAGTAACTACAAGACTTAGCAGCTACAACAGGGCCTTGATGTGGCGTTAGATTTAAAAGTGAAATTCCTTTGCTGTAACTCTGCTAACCTTCTGTGAAACAAAATTTCACTTAGAAGAATGTCTAATGTATGCAGCAATTCTGGAAACACTTCTTTGTACTAGAAGAGGTGTGCGGTGTGATAGATGGGCTCATACCTTACTGCAGCTTTCATGCTTGCAAGTTACTGTACCTTGGTGTAGGGCAGGGACTGTATCTGACTAGATCTGATCACTGCAAAGCACTGTTCACACTTTGTAGCTCTTCTGAAACAAGTGGCTTTTCTTACCTTCTCTTTCCCGTTGATGGTTAGATTGATATGCTTCAGTGCTAACTCCAAATTTGGCCTGTATCGCAAACTATAGTTCCTAAATTCAATTCTTCCTTCAGTGAGCCAAACTTGATCTTGAAGTTTGCCATTCAGAGTCCAGGGTGCCTAAATAGATGAAAACAAACAGTGATGTATAAAGCTGATTTAAACTACCAAAACAAGTGGCCATACTGAAATGGGAAACTTATGAAGACATCTATGCCAAATTCCCCCACTCTATTTACTGTTTCCAAACGAGAAAAAGGCCTCTAACTTTCATATTGCAAATGTTGCCATCTTTGCATAAAGTAAAAAGTCAATCGTCTTAACTGAAAATGGGAACAAACATTTGTTTGCATGTCAGAGTTCTGACATTATGAGTGGTTCAATTAAAAAAGATTTATGTGCCCCTGTAAACAGAACTGTGAAAGTCTCCTTTAGTAGGATCTCAGAGCAGCATATGGAGAAATAATTTCAATGACTACAGAACAAAAATGATTGCACTGGAGACTTCTAGTGGCTAAAAGGCTATCTAGCAGTCATCAGAGAGTTGCATCTGAACTCGCACAATAAGTACATACTCCAAATATGGGCAGAAAATATGGCTCATTCCATGAGTGTTACCAAGTGAAGCTATTTTAATGGAAATCTAATGCTTAACTGTCTTAAGGAAATAATGATGATCAGAGGTTATAAAACAAGTCTAGTCAGTTGGATAAAAAACAAATGCTGCAGTTCTTTAAAGGAAATATAACTGGCCCTTTCAAAGGGGAAAACTAGGGGTTTGTCCAGGTGGGACAGAGAAGATATGCATTTAGTTTGCAGAGATCTTCACCTCTGCTAATAAGGTCAGTAGTTGGTTAGCTACCTCCTTAGGAGTCCTCAAGTATTCTCTCACTCTCTCCACAGAAACAATGTTGTTCTCGATCTCCGTCCACGAGCGCACCATCCAGTTCAGAACACCAGTTATCTAGCAGAAAGAAATAGAAGTGCTAGGGCAGATAAGTCTTGACCGGTGCTTGTGAGGTACCTGGTACTTTGACTTAGTGTTTATAAATAAAGACCTCCTAATCAGTGAATTGCTTCAGAAATCATCCCTTAAAAGGCTAAGAAATAACCATGGATCTTTGTGAAAGTTTATAAAGCTGTGTTTAAAGAGCCTAGCCAGGTCCCCATATAGCTGCTTCTCAGCAAGTTTATAGAGAATGAAATGCTACTGACTTGGATGCTAAAAGGTAGCATAGCTATTTCTTAGGTTATTGTGTAACTAGTCTACAAGCAGATACCACAGCCACTGAAGACCTTGCTTCAGTGAGCATGCTGTGACTTAAGTATGAGTTCAGATGCAGGAGGAAAAAGATGGCTGGTGTATGTGTTCATGAGGGGCCATGTGCTCCAGATGCTCTGAGTTTCAGCAATCACAGCAGGGTTTGGTAGGAGAAGGCATCTAGACATCCACAGAAATCACTCGTGATTTCTTAGAAATTAAAATGGTAGCAGAAATTAAAATGCAAGTTGCTTTTGCTGAAAGGCAAGCATGATATTACTTTGATGCTGAGTTACCTGAAGAGCATATGAAATGGAGAAGCCAGCAGTTCCTGGACTAAGATGTGTTCTGCCCATTGCTGCAAATAGTGCTGCAAACAACACGATGCCATTGCCTAGAAATTCCAGGTTTGTAGCAAGCCACCTGCAAGAGGAGGACAGTACAGGACTGTTGCTGCGTGCCCTCTTCCTTTGTCCCAACAGAATCTGTGATTGCTTTTTAAAACACTTGTGGAGCTGCTGGGGTACAGGATGCTCAACAAAGCTCTTGTCATGCACTGGTTGCTCTTATCCAGCCACCTTGGAGATCATGAATGGCTCCAGTCTGTCCAAACTGGTTGGCTTATGGTCTGTTTTAGGATATTCTCTAAGGCCTGTTGGATGAGAGCAGCCAGCATGCAGTTTCTTGGATGAGTTGGTCTAACATCTCTCACTCCTTCTGGTACTCCTCACTTGCTTCACGACTGGTGGCTGATTGTCTGATGGCTCTATTGTCTGATGGGTTCTGCATTTACCACAGGCCTCACGCACTCTGTCATGGGATGATGGGCCTCACCAGGCATGTACTACAGCTTCCTGCATTTTGGACACCAAGTGATACCTCTAGCAGTGTGTCAGCACAGGTGTGTGCCCAGCCACACAACAGAGATGGGACTGTATTGGCTGTGTGAGGGGCACGTTGCCAGAGAGGCGCACAGTGTAAGTGACAATGAAAGAGGCTACCCTACCACCAAAACACTGTGCACCACTGTCTCAACTTCTGTGTACCTCCACCCAAGCCCCAAGAGCAGCTATCTCCACTCACCAAGGCTGTGAGAGTAAACTTCCTTTTTTTTTTTTTTGACACTGCAGATTTGTACCTGTCAGCAACAGCTCCAGGGAAGCATATTCGCTGATTCTCATCCACTAGAAAATTGCTCTTCAAAATAAACCTCTCCTGGTCCTTGTAAGCACGGATCACACTGCTCCCTTGGAAAGTTTCTGAAATGTGGGAGTAGATGGGTGACCTGCTGGCAGCCTCTATGCGTCTCAGCTGGCAGGAGGTGATGACATAGAAGTGCTGGTACAAAGGGAAATGGAAGGGGAAGAGATTAGAAGGTTTATGCCTCAGGGGAGGTGCTCCACAGAAAAATTGGGAAGGTGTCAACAAGTGCAGTTGTATGTACTATCCTAGTGTTATGAAACCTAATGTGCAGGTAACAGATGCCCTTAAAAGGTGAGGTAGCGTTTCTGCTGTTATGTCCTATCTTCATTAAGAATAACCCTGTGGTTAGTTAATGCAAGAAGCCAGGGTGTTCTGAACTCTGCAAAGCCTCTAAACTCACGCTTACTTTCTCCTGTAGACCAGCCCTTTTCTTGACCCAACCCTTACAGGTTGCCCAGAGAGGTTGTGGAGTCTCCCACTCTGGAGACATTCAAAACCCGCCTGGACGCCGTCCTGTGCAATCTGCTGTAGGTGACCCTGCTCTGGCGGGGGCGTTGGACTAGATGATCTCCAGAGGTCCCTTCCAACCCTGATCGTTCTGTGATGGAGAACAGAGGCGTCCTTGCACCCTTACTTGCCCTTTACTCATATTCAGTCCTAGCTGGCAAAGCATTTGAGGTTTCAGAGCCCAATGGGAGAGGTAAATGGCATACGTGGATATATTAAAAAGCAGGAGGAATTGGAGGAAAGGAAAAATGCTTTTGGTCTTAGCAGGATTGCGTTTACACTAACAGAAACAAGGAATATAGCTCCAGATTTGATCTGGACATCAGAAAAGCACAAGCCTCTTTGTGAGGTCCCTGGGACGCTTTGGAAGGCTGAGGTGATGTGGGAAGAGCTGCTGACATTACTCCTGTTCAGGTGCAATTCGAAATGATGAAACTAGTTTCTGCATGCCTCCGCTCCTAGGAAATGGAAGGTTTTCTGCAGAGACATGGCCCTGCTGCTTCAGCCTCTCCTGTCTGTGTATCTCTATGAGCTCCTACCTGGATTGCAGCATAAAGAAGAGTCAATGGCACTATGGCCATTGCTGCCCTTGGTGTGGCCACTATTATCACAAGGTAGATCTCCAGCAAGTTGAACAAGAACCCCAGCAAGGACTTTAGCTTGTCAGGGATGACAGAATCAATAGCATCCATTTCTCTGGAGAAGCTTTGGTTCAGCAAGTTTCCACAGGGTGTTTGCTCAAAGAAGACCATTGGGGATCTAGCAACGTTCATCAGCAACTGCAGAAACAGCTTGTGCGATGCTAACACGCCACCTAGAAGGACTGCTGCTGTGGAGGCAAATCTGCCAAGGGCTGTAATATGAAAAATAATAATTATTACTAAGTCTGAACAAACTCACCTTGGAGTTCTCCTTTGCGAGATCACGATTTTCACTTAGTACTGTGAATGCTATACTAGTGAAAGGAGCTGACTGTCTCTTTGGCAGCGATTAAGCCAAGCCTCAGAGCTGCAGGGTAAATTACAGAGGGGTGGAAGACTTTCTAAGCAAGCTCGATGGGGGCCAAGGATTCAGCTACTTAAACACGCAGGAAAAATTCTTTATTCTTCACAAAATGAGCTTGACTGGAATTACTTTGAATTACTCAAAGTCTTAGGTTTCCTCCCTATAGATTCATTGTTAGCACAGAAGTGTTCCCACTATTCAGTTTGCTCAACGCTTTCTCAATCTTTTATCCCTTGGGCTGAGATTTTTCCAGATTTGATTTCTGTCCTACAACAAGTTAATTTTTCTTTGTTTTGTTTAAAGACTGACCAAAAGAATTGTGGCCATTTTTCAAGAAATGTAGAATTCCACAAGTTCCTCTTTCTCTCTCTCCTTAACACTCAAAAGACCTAAACCAAGCTTTAACTCATCATAGGGAAGAGTCAGTGCTTGTACTTGATATGATTAATATATATGGGAGAAATGGAAAAGGCTAAGAGAAAGAAAGATATGCAGAAGATGTTGGATACAAGGAGCCAGGATACAAAAATAAGGATGATGTAGTTCTTCCATTGCTGAATGATTTTTTAGGGGCTCAGGTCATTTCCAGCAGGAAATACAGAGGAAGGTGCTATTCTTCATGGTCTTCTGAAATGCACAGAAGAACACTTCTTGCATACCATGAAGTAGAATTTCAGGCAGTAACGCTGGAAATATTGTTCAGATCCCTTAGAAATCCCCCCTGTGCGTCAGAGCCTGTAGTTTTAGGTCTCATGCCAAACCTTTAGGGCTGGTGCCAAAAGCCCAGTAAGCTAAGAGCCCATGGGTATGCACTTGTTTATATTCTGAGAAAACATCCTGGATGTGGGAAAGGGAGATAGAAATACAGAGAAGAATTAGGTGAGCAAATTAAACGAACCTTGAATGACTCCTAGCGCACCAAAGACTCCAACTCTCAGCTCGGTGTGCTGTTGTGTCCCATTGTGAACAGGGTCATCTGTCCACATGCTGAGCCAGTAACCACGAGAAAACGACACAGCTTGCTGAGACGTGAACAACAGAATGATGTACACACACAGTGGTAAGCCTGTCGCCTTCAGGTAGGCCACATAAATTGAACTATTAACCTAGAGTGAAACAATTGGGGAAAAAAAGGAGGAACGGCTTGGAGGATCAAGCTTGTTAGCAAGGAAAAGCAGCTCTGAAACAGGGAATGATTTATTATGGCATATTTACTTGGTTATATGTCATGGGCCATAGCAACCATGTTAATTCCTTTTTTTGTTTTCCTCATGGATGAATAATGAAGCCATACTTAAATAAATCTATGGTGTTAATGAGTGATTACTATCAACTGATGAATGTTATTGCAATAGGCGTGTGTTACTGCTGGAACGCATGTGAGGCTTTCCTTATACCAGGCAGTGGTTTTCGTTTTTCTCAGTGTGAGAACTATCATGTATCCCACTGACTGCTTGTGTGAGTAACTGCTGATCAGCAGAGGTTAGGAGATCCCAGTCTGGCTAATACTGTGCTTCCCTAGGGGAAGAGCTGCCTCCTTTGAGGTATCTGACTTCTTACTCTCAACTCCTCTCAGTACCAGTGGGTAGCCTCAGCTATTTGTTTCCTCCCCATGTTTTACTGCTGCTACAACGTGTGCCCTGAATACACGCCTCATCCACGCCTGACTCCTCCTAGCTGGAATCCCACATCTATTTCTTTCCTTTCACAGTGCCCTCCTTGCCTCAGCCTTTTGAGGTGTTTCCCTTGAGCAAGATGAGAGCATTGATGTGCCTCCTTGCCCCTTCCCACCAGCCTCAAGAATCTGTGGGCAGAGCCAAGATTATAAATCCTTTGTAATCTTATCCTCTTCTGTCCCTTACCACCATGTCACCCTGATTGCCTCAGTGTGCTTTGCCCCCTTCAGGTCAACTCTTGAGTCAGGATCAATCTCCTCAAGTGGTCACAAACTACCTTTTTTTCCCCCGTCTCATTTCCATAATGTGCTTTCTGCAACGTACCTGCATTATTCCTATTTTGGAACCAGTGCTTACATCGGGGCATCCAGGGAGATACAGTTTGCACAGGTGCTATGTAGAATAATGCTGAAACGACCCTGTGTCAATTATGGGGCAAACTTGTACAGCTCAGCTGACTTCCCTGGTTTAACTTAGGCAGTCAGCTGACCCGCCTACCATGAGTGGGTCAGTAGTGAACCCATGGTATGTGTCTTTGCTTTTATAGGAAGGTGCTGTGCTTACCCTGCCGTGCTGAGTTTTCTCTCCTTTGGTTAGTCTTCCTTTGGTGGCTGCAGCAGTGGTACAGTCTTGACTTACAGGAATGGTCTCCCTTTCCATAGCAGAAGATTTGACTGAACTGTCACTTCATAAAGAAAACAAAAATCCTTTCAATTTTTAGCCAAGGCAATGAGTATTTTAAAGCTGGATCTCTTTACCCATCCACCCCTACATTCATGCCTATTTTGAGGGCTGCAGTTTTGGGGGTCTTCCAAAGTGACCCCAACCATTGTCCATATTTATCGCAGGGACTGCGCTCTGTCAAGCTATTAACAGAGGCTTTAAGCATTCACTAATTGTCGTTGGTTTGACATGAGTCAGACCTTACAGCCCCACTGAGTGAGCAGCAAGCAAACATATCAACATGCCTTGTACGTGAGCTCTGGAACAAATTCTGGCTCCTTGTGAAATGTGGAGAAAATGTTAGTCACCCTCCACATTCAAGAGCAGTTTCTTACCTATTCTTGAGTTTTGCTTGTTTGCTCTCACTATTAATTTACAGATCAATCCCAAACATGTATCATACTCAGTAAGAGCCTCCATGTAGGCTTGTATGGGCTTTTGGAACAAGTTCTTCAGTGTCTGAGACAGTTTTAAGCTTACCTAAAGAGCTTCTCCTGTGATGGACCATTTCTAGAGGTGATGGTGCATCTGGTATCTCCTATAGCTGTGAAAAATGCATATTTATTTTTTTTTCCTAAATGCTTTAGAATCCCATTTTGTCTTGTATAGCTTTAAGAGACTGGTAATACGGAGGAAGGATTCATTACAAAGAATTGTTTCTAAGGGTGGAAATATCAAGGTGAGGCTTGAAGAACAGCATATATAGTGGGTAATTCTGTTTACTGCGTGACTGTTGTCTACTAAGATGGAACTGTTTATTCAAGAACCAATTTTGAGGTGATGAGTCAGCTAATTTGACGGGCACTTTTTTCCCCACACAAAATGACAGCTTACTGTGATTGGATATCAGCTTTAAATGTCCGTAATAAAACAAATATAAGACTGGCTTTTCCAGTTTTATTCTCTTTTCCTTCTTCCCAAATGTGAACAGCAGCAGACCCCCTTCCCCCGCCCCATTCTTTAACATTAAGTGTAATATTAAGGAAACAATTGACTGATAGACCTGGGAAGAATGATTCTAACTCGTTTGGGTTACCTGGAAAGCCAGCCTTCTCTTCTGCAGTAATGTGTGAATGAAGAAATTCTGCAAAAGCCCCATTTCTCTGTAGAAGTTCTTGGTAAGAACCAATTTCTGAGATTGTTCCATCCACCAGAAAAACAATGTTGTCCACTTGAGGCAAAATGTTGACTGTGTGAGTCACAAGCACACGAGTCTGCTTGAATAAAGAGGGAACAGTTACAATTGTTCTGGTGTTTCTCTGCTCACTCCAACTGTTGCAGTCAGCTGTCATCTGAAGAAAGACATGTACTCAGTATGAGCTATGATTTTTACTAACTTGGAGATATTTTTGTTATTTATCCCTATCACTTCTGACTGGCTCTTTGATGAAGTTTATCTTTGCAGCACAGCTTTCTGCCCCCTTTGAAAGTGCAGAGCTCGGGAGCAGAGGGGTGAATCAACTTCCTTTGTGTCACGCACAGCATAAAAGAGGACGGGAACTGAAGCCTGCAGTCCCAGGCTAGCACCCTGTGTGTAGGAGAACCTTTTACTTGGCTCGCTGACCAGTTCCATGTTGTTGATTCCCCTCAGGCTGAAGCTCTTCAGTAGAATGATGTTCGTTGAAGCGTATATCACATTTATTGTCACTGATATCAATAGTTCCGAATGAAATTTGTGCCTGAAAAATTCATCAACCTAAACGGAAGTAGAGTGCAGCTCCTTGTCATTTAAATTTCTGAGCATATTTGCACAAATAATTACATGTAGGAAAGGACATAAGGAAAGTAATTTCTCCCTAGATAACAAATTGGCATGGTATATATTAACCTCCATATCATGGTAATTTCTAATTTACAGTCAAGCCCTTTGAGTACTGCTTAAGTCTGATACCTGCTTTCTTTGCCAGTCTTTCTATGTTTCAATACAATAATTACATTCTAATACTTGCAACACTTGCAACCTGTCTACACATGAAGAGAGAGATATTTATAATCAGACATATGTTTTAATTGGACTTTCTAATGAAAGAAATCTATTTTCCTTCTACAACTTGAAATTGAATCAAGTATTTGTAGGCAATTTATACCATGAAACAATTAACAGTTGCCCTAGCATCCCTTCTCATGTAACCACATTTATTATCCAGATTGCTTGACAGCAGAGAAATACCAAGAAATAACAAAATGCAACCAATGGAAAAGCAGAATGGAAGGTAAGTGTTTAAGATGGATTTTAAGACTGAAGTTTAAGTGATGAACATTTGGGTGACGAGAACTGTAAAGGCATCACTGAACTAATCAAAAGTGATGGGATTAGATGTTATGATAAGATAAATGAGCTGGAAGAGATCAAACAGCTCTTCCTAACTATACTAGAAGTAAATCTCAAAAAGGGAGAAAGATAACATTGACAGAAGACCAAGGAACTGTAAACTTGCTGTAGAAGTAAGGCTGGAACTAGGCATGTGGTTTGCACGAGGATAAAGCCAGTCTTTCAGGAGAACCTAACTTTTCTGTCTTCCTCCTAGGTGAGATTCACTGTAGGACTTCATGTGCTGCGTGGACAGCAGAGGTTACCTATTCCACTTCCACTGTTAACTGTAGTACACCCGCTGCCACTAGCAAAAAAGAATTTGGGAGGCTTTGATAAAGTGAGTAATGCACCTTACTGGAAAGGTTTCAGGGGCCCTGATAATTAGACATATCTTCCAATCTTTTACAGTTCAGGAATTATGACGCACCTTGTCCTTCAGTAAGCCGTTGGGGCCAAGAACATGTTCAAAAATGTGCTGTCCAACATGGGCATCAACAGCTGAGAGGGGATCATCTAGTAGGTAAATTGAAGCTGCCTGGTACACAGCACGAGCAAGGTTCACTCTTTGCTTCTGCCCTCCAGATATGTTTATTCCCTGTAAAAATGTATTGACACTGCTTATTCCAAAGCTACAGCATATTTGCCAACTGTAGGCTCCATTTTACCCTGAGGTTTTACAACTTCCTTATTTTCAAATCAGTGCATTTCTCTCTCTTCTCTCCCTCCTCTCCTCCCTCCCTCCAAATAGGGCTCTTGAGATGCAGAGGCAGATTCTCTTGAGCAACTCCACTCTCCTGCAAAAGAGGACCCAAGAATGACCTGGATTTGTTGATTTTTGTCTTAAGCAGCTCTTATATCTCTGGTTAGGTTAACTGTCAGGAAGTGGGCTTCAGACTCTGTTAAGTCATGGCCTGACTCTTCAGAAATTACTGAGCACCTGCCCCCTGCAAGTTTAGTCCTTCTGTAGGTGTTTTAAGCAGGACACGCAAAGCTGTAGCTACTCATGGAAAAGTTGGCCAAAATGTAAAACTAAGCCAGTACCTTCTCTCCTATTTCACTCTTCCGCCCTGCAGGGAAGCACTCCAAATCAGGTTGCAGTGCACAAGCATCTATCACTCTATTGAACCATGTTTCATCCATCTCTTTCCCAAAGAGAATATTATCTTCCACTGAGGCATTTTGTATCCAAGCTTGCTGGGGGACATAAGCTACAGTGCCCTATAAAAATGGAAGTGGAAAAATTTTAACAGTCTTTTTCATAAGCTCAAGTTGACACTGTGGGAACCTGTCTTTGAAGAATAACTCTCCCAATTAGCTTTGTAGAAATCTGGAATGATCATCACTATTAACAGGTCTCAGAGGACTTTGCAAAGTGTGAGTCTGCAGTCTCATTATCGTATATGGGAGGAAATAGAGGTGCAAGTACGTGTCATGATTTACCAGAATGCCACTTCAGCTCGCTGTCAGAGTGGGAAATATAATGGGATCTTTGAAGTCTTGTTCCAGTTTCCATTCCCAAGAGCCAGGCTCATCCGAGAGGTCTTAAGCACCTTCAGATAATTAAATGCAGGCTGCTACATACAACCTTTGTTAAAATCCAGCAGTAAATGGGTTTTCATCAAGTACCTGATGCTTTGGTTAATACTGTTCCTGAAGACAGCCTAATTAGAAGCAAACACTCAGGGGAAAATTTACCTTCATGGTCACGCAGCCGTCTGTCTTCTCCAGCTCACCAAGTAACGCTGACAGCAAGGAGGACTTTCCAGCACCCACCTGGCCAACTACAGCAAGCAAGGAGCCTCGGAGCACGGTAAGATCTATCCTAGAGAGAAAAGATAATCTCTGATCACCTTTTAAGTACACTTTCTGAAAAGAAAATGACCGAAATTCTTGCTATTGTTTTGTAGCAATAAAAATACACCAACTAAACCCCCTAATTTCATACTTGAGGCCTCAGTTACACAGGGTTACTCTTCCTGTCACGCTGACTTTTTGCAGCAGAACAGGAGTCATCCCTTCAAAGATGCCTCCAACCAGAACGTCTTCAGCCACGTCTCCATCTGAGTTTCAAACTCAGACCCAAGACCCAGGACCCCTCTCTGGAGACAGGCTAGAGCAAAGCACTGCATATAAAACATTCCTGACCATCAGAACTTTTCAACACCATTTCTTCTCTAAAACTGCAATGCCTTTTGAAATAACCAAGTAGTGATGTCTTATATAATATCTGCATACCATCACCTCTACTTTTTTGACTTAAATTACTCTAATTCCATATTTGGACAAGAAAATTGTGTAAGGAAAGTAGTCTCCTTATATTAAGGCAACATCCACGTACAGGCATCTTTCCATTTACATGGTCCCAGGCATAAAAGCAAGATTACATTTCGTCTGACTTTATAATTTTCAGAATTCAGTGTTAAATATGAAGCAAACTCAGAAGCCTCTAGATATTCCACGCTGGTTTCACTTAGGTCCTGAGGAATTAGTTTACTCAGCATCTACCCTGACCTACAGATGACTAAGGGTAAGTCTGTACCTTCTAAGACAAGAAGTTTCTTTGCTCCAGCAAAAAGTCCCATTTCTTATGGTGATACTTGCCTGTACTAAAATATGAGAAGAAACAGAACACTTGTAAATTGAAAGGTAGGTACAGAAACATCCCTGTTTATGTAACTTTATGTGTCACTGTGTATTTATATTACATAAAATTAACCTTAAGTATGGAAAGAAGGGGTTAATTACCAAATTAGATTTAATCTTTAGAAGTAAATAGGCCTGAAAGATAAAGTGACAGTAAGGGGCAAACATTTAGGGTGCCTACTGTAGTCAAGAGAGAAAAGAATGGAAGCCGAACAATGCAAACTACTCCTCTTATAAGACAACAATGCTAACACAAAAGCTTACCACAGTCAGAAGTGCTTCTGCTTGAGCTCTCAGGATTCAGTTCTTCCAGATTCAGAAAAGCTGCTAAGCGGTTTAAAGAAACTTTGGCCTGAAATGAAGAAGCACACAAAAGAATAATTTAGAATAGAAAGTGAGCTAAAACGTGAAGTGAAAGACTCAGCTTGAAGACCCACTTAGATTGTTGACTAGGTGCTATGTTGCAGATGCTGTTGGCAGCACTATTTCCACTTAGCTTAGCAAAAAACCATATTCTTCCCTGTGTTTTCTCTT
Organism: Charadrius vociferus; assembly: GCF_000708025.1. Lineage (NCBI taxonomy): Eukaryota > Metazoa > Chordata > Aves > Charadriiformes > Charadriidae > Charadrius > Charadrius vociferus. The sequence goes on along the minus strand of NW_009648710.1, from coordinate 1,779,947 downwards.
CTGTTCACACAGTGAAATTGGTCTCTTTCTCCATTTCATCCTGCAATCTTTCCAGCCATTGCTTCTGTACATGAAGAGTTGTGGCAGTCGTCTTAAAGAAAGAGCAAAGTGCAGTTGCCCAATTTCTTACTGGTCAATGACTTGCTTTTCTCTCTGGCCTGGGCTAGCAGGGTTTCCACTGATCTCCCATGGAGATTTTGCTCCATCTATTCAGGTTTCTGTGATTAAAAACAGAACTGGAAGCACCTCTGAGACCTAATGGTCCTTGTGATTGGTCCCAAAAGACTGAAGAATTTTTCTTGATGACTGTTTTGTCAATACATGGAGCCTTTCTGAAAAACAATACTACAAAGTACCTTTAGCTGCAAGTCCTTGCATTTCACTGTTTCACAATAGCAATTAAATAGCTAGCCCTTACGTTCAAAGCCCTAAGAAATCCCTGCCTTTACCTGTTAAAGGTGATACGTAAAAAACACTTATGGCCAAAGAAAAAGGCACATAGCCTGCCAGTAACCTGGACAGCAGCATTTATGGAGAATGGCAGGAAGGAGTGTGCAGTGTTGAGAATATTGATCAGCGTTAAAGATACAAAGGCCTTCTGAGCATCCAGGACGTGTGTGGTATCCACCAGGGTGTAGACAGCAAACATGACAAATGCGATCTGAAAGGGAGCAAAGGAAAAGCAAACCATTTGCTTCAGACAGGGAAGAGAATGGCTCAAGGGTGACAGGCCCCTTTGTAAAGACTCTGGAACCCATTCAGTTAAGTCCAGGCTATCACCCATATACGTGGTACCTGTCCTGCCAATATCATAGGCAAAGGTCTTGCATATTGGTGACAAAACCAAGTCTGATCATTTGACACTTGTTCTGCTTTAAGGATGTTTTGCTGCATCCACAGCAAGGTGAAAGCACAGCCATTTCCCATTGAAAACACGCATGGCCGAGCTGCAACAGCAAGTCCAAAAGCGGCTTATGCAGCTACTGACTGTGCCATGAACTCTGTCTAGCTGGAGGTCTCCAGGCGGTTCTTGCAAAGCAGGCTCACTCTGCCTGGAACACATTGCCAGACCAGATGACTCGTCCATAGAACTGTTAGGACAGTGTAAATGACTGTGTGGCTGATTCCACTGGAGCTTAGCAACTCCTGTGAGACCACCAACTCCTCCAGGCAGACTTTATCTTTAACTGTACCAGAGGAAAAATCTGTCCAGAGAGGGGTACACAGAGAAATGGAAGTAATAGCATGTTTTACATAGGAAGGCAAACCACTCACCAGGAAAGTTGATGAATGGAAAGAAGCTAGAGATGCTGAGAAGAGAATCTGAGATCTTTTTAGGGCATGAAGTTCTTGCTTCCGGATACCAAGCACTTTCTCCATGAAGGTTTTCTCCCAGCCATACAGTTTGATTACTTTAATGTCGCTGAGAATGGCATTGGTGAGTTTGGCCCGCTCATCTTTGTGTTTCATCTGGGTCTCCTGTAATAAATGTTCGAGTTTTATCATTTAATAGGTTGAACGTTTAACGATGCAATTATTCTGAAAGACACCTTATTCCTGCCCATGAATTCTGAATAAATTTCCCTGCAGTTGAGCTGTGTATACTGTTTTACTTATGAATCTTCCAGTTTGGGAAATATTTTGCTTTTCATCTTGAGAGCTTTTTTTTTTTACTGGCAATACATAAAAAACACAGAAAAGGTGTGTAAACAAGGTAAAAGACTGAATGTGCAAGAGCTTAGTCTAAATTTCAAGAAGGTGTGCAGGCTTCAAATTCTCCTAGGCTCCTTCAGACAGTCATGGTCAGCATGAATAATAAATATTAAGCTATCAATGTCAAATGTTAGTGATATGCTTCAGTACCATACTACTTTTTTTTCTTCCCAACATGCCTACTGTAATCGTCAGTAGTTTTGGGTTCCATGTGATCCTTTCCTGGAAGAGCATGGCAGCCTTTAACTTAGATTTAAAAGTAGTATCTTAGCATTATTCAAGTCAGAAACCCACTTCATCTTTATGAAGCAAAATGTACCTGAAACTGACTCCTCTTCTTGGTGATGACGAAATTCAGAGGCAAAAGACAAAGGAATACAGCAATTGAAGCCAAGGCAGATGGCCCAAGAAGCTGCCGGGAGAGAAAATGAAAGAGGAAGAACTTCTGGTGATTACTAGAAGCAACTGTTTTCCATTCCCCCTTGCTTACCTTCCCTCTTATTTGAACTTATGCCTAATATCCCTCATGGCGAAGGCTTTACTCCAATCTTGCCTTTGCCATTCCCGGGAATTGTGCTCCCTAAGCACTGTGGATTGTTAACTCTCCAGGCAGGGGAACTCCTGTTATCATGCTCTGCTGAATTTATTTGCTTCCCTAAAAAGGAACTAGATTAGGGCTGAAAGTGATCCAGTAGCTCGCTGGCGAGTCATTTCTGTTTCTGCCCATCTGTTCTTGGATGTGTTAAGGAGGACATCTTGTGGCTGGTATAAGTAAGTGACCCGAAACAAAACCAGGTTTTGTTTAAAAAACAAACTCAAATCCTCAACAAATTAAATAACTTAGCTTGTCTGAAACTATGTCAACTAGTGAGATGAAGTGGTAGCATTATACTGTGCCATGTACTCTTGAGACAGCTCTTGGATACCAGGGTTCATAATGACGAGTATCAAATAGAGAGCTTGTTTCTCACGGTTTAGTGACATCTCTCTACAGACGGCTTATGTTGGCTAGAGAGGTGAGTGCTGGCATACACAGAGACATAAAAGTATTCTCTACACAAATGGTCTATGAACGCTAGCAAACAAAGTGTTAATTACGTTCCAACAACACGCAACCACGTTCAGCTTGTCAACAGCGCTAGAAAAGTGATGATGATTTTTCAACAGTCTTGTACCATTGCTACTAATTTTCCAAGGTCATAGTATCCTGCCAGGTACAAGGCACAGTCCATTCTGGTTAGCAAAAGAAGGTCTCAAAGGCCTCTGGAAAGCTCCTGGGAAGCACCTCTCTCTATAGTGCTTATACTTCCATTTGGTGTGCTGTCAAAAGCAGGGACTAAGAAATAGGGCTTTATCCTCCTGAGAAAATACCATACATTGAAATAGGTGGAAAAAAAAAATCTTTCAGATCATTATCCTATATTTCTAATTCAGGTTTTGCTCTCTCATTTCTGAATGCCTTGAAACGTATGAAATTCAATGTATCCAAGACTCTCTTTGAATATCATATAAGTTGCTTCAAACTGTTTCACTGATCTTGTGGTAATCAGGCTTCAGGATGAAGTATGTCAAGTTGCTGCTTCCGACCATTCTCCTTTATGTTCTGTAACTACGCTGAGGAGGTTGAACTGGATTCTCAGCCTGTACTGGGCCACCACATTTTGACTGAAAAGAGAGGTGACAGGAAAACCTGAGGCAGAAGTTTCAGTCAGCTCAGAATAACCATATTCACAGTCTTTTTCCTACAAGAGACTGAATGCTGAATACACTGGTGAGAAGGTGAAGTGAAGGATCAGGTAAGGATTCTATACCAATAAAAATGTCTTCTGAAAAGAAAAGTGAATCCACGGTGCTACAGAGCTAAGAAAAATATGGCTTTCTAAGCAGAATTTTGAAAACTCCTTTTTCCTTTGATACCTAGAATAGAATGGGATTGATAGGTACTGTTATCATATTTTACCTGCCACAAGAAGACAAAACAGATGATAATCCGAATAGGAGCAAGCCAGGTCCCATTGAAATAGATAATCAGATCCATTAGCTTTTGGACATCAACAGATACCAGATTAACAATTTCACCTACTGTTGCGGCTTTCCTTGATGCATTTGACATAACTAGGATCTAGTCAGGGTAGAGAAGAAAGGAAAGGTGTCATCAAACAATAGCTTTGGTCCAAAAATCAAACAACTTTCTTTTCCTTATGAAGAAAGAAAAAAAAGAGATGCAGAAAAATGTCAAATCCTAGGTAATGAAAACTTGCTGTTGCCTGGGATATGTGACTTCACTTTAAGATGAAGAATTTACTTATTTACCCAACCATAATCTACAGCATAAGGAAGTTTACGTTGCTTTTTCCTCTTTCCTTCTCTTGGCTTTTCCTTCGGAGCTAAGAGCTGAAAAACAAACAGTAAAATACCCCCCACATACTGTTCAGAGATGAATATAGCACAGAATTACATCTT
>NW_009648710.1:1768176-1775740 GCF_000708025.1 Charadrius vociferus | reverse complement strand
TACTAATGTAGGGGTAGAAACAAATGAGGCTGAAAAGGAAGCTACAGACTCACCTTCCTGTACACAAGCCCTGTTACTGCAGTTTTCAGTCTCAACCCCAGAACAAGACACATGTACATATATCGTTGTTCGAACAGAGTCTGGAGACAAGCCAAAAGGAACATAGTGAAGGCATAGAAATAGCCATGCCAGCTAGGTGCTTCTTGATCTTCAATGAACTCCAGGAAAAGGCTGCAAGGCAAGAGCAAAATATTGATGAATCCATGTAGAACTGGTGAAATATCAGATACACAAAAATGCAGAAATGCCAGGGCTTTTTTTCTGTATTCTCTCTGGCTGGTGTTTATCTGTAAATAGCAGAAGAATTGAAAAAACTGCTAAGTATCCTATGTCTTATAATATCCCAATTTTTGTCATTTAGCCACCCTTGGTTTTGAAGCAATCTCTGATCTCGGCATCTTCTAAGGGGAGACCTCATTTTCATTATTAAGGATTGCTCCTGAATTTCATGACTTTGTTATAAATATGCAAATTAGGAGCCATAATCTAAGGAAGTAATTGACACTTCCAAAACTTCTCTTAATCTTAATGACTAAGAAATTATTTTTGCCCTTGAAAATATACTGTAATGCAGGTTTGTGTTATACCAACACAATCCACAAAGCATTATGTCACCTGACTAAAGAAGCTATTTGAGATGTGCAGAATGCACAGCTCTGTTATAATTAGTCATGGAACACGGAGCATTAAGACTACGACAAGTGGTTGACAGCCTGTGCAAATGATGTGATATGTAGAACCATCAGATAACTCACTCCTGTTCTAGTAAAGTAAAAAGGTTTAGTGCAGCCTCTCCTTTCCACTGTTGGAATACAGCAGTGGAGAAAGTGTGCACAGCTTTAGACAGTGTTTTGTTTTTTCCCCACTGAGCCGGCTGTGGTCTTAGCACAAATGATAGTCCAGCTCTTTTCATCAGCAAGAGGAGATTTCAAAATATATGTGTTTGTGTTCCCCCTCTGTGGGTGTTGGGAAACGCACCTCTGTGCGAGGCCATGCACGCAGCAATCTTGTACTTGTGATAGAAATACATTATAAATATGCACATACCTCAGTAACTTTGGGATGGAGAACAAGAAGACATCACAGATAACTAAGCAGACAGTGCTGAGAAGGAAGTAGGTTCCAAACATGCTCCAAAACACTTTCAGTAAGGGCCTGCTCTGACTGTGCTCTGATTGCAGTAGAACCTGTGTTTCTTCAGCTTCTGCTATGTCAGGTTCACTCTTCTTACTCTTTTTAAATGTAGCAGATTCCATTTTTCTAAAGAAAGAAACAATGAGAAAGCTAGCCACTACTGGAGAAAGCTTCGGATCTCATGATTCCAAAAAATGATTAAGTATCTCACACTGGGTCTCATGCCATGTCCAGTACAAATGCTCATCAAAAAATTCTCTTAAAAAACCTTTGAGTTCCATGCTTCTGGGAATGGAAGGATGTTCTCCAGCAGATTTCAACACTTAAAATCAGATTTTGCACAAAGGAACTCACTTGAGTGCTCACCCACTGAAGAATAAAGACCCCCAAGTTTTCATAGCAGAGCATTACTCGGACCATTTTACGTACTCTATCCTTTTCTTCTGGTTGTTTAATGAACAAATAATTCAGTGGGATTGAATCTTTCAACCCTTCTCTTCTCCAGATATGACGCGTCTAGCAGAGCTTATGTTCAGAGCCTGAATCTACGCTGAAGCAGTCTGCCTAGCATGCTGTGGGAAATGGAGAGGATTAAAGCCTGTTCTGAGATGGCACACCAGCACCTGTGAGCATATTTGTTTATATCATTGAGAGGCAGGAGAGAAACTGCCCAGCTGAGACCATGACTCGCTCTCTATATCAAGTACTCACTGCTGGGTTCTGCTCTGACACTTCTTCCACTCTCTTTCAGCCCAGGCAACAATTTCTTCAGAGGAGTCCTCTTTCCTCACTGGCCACAAGTCATCCACCCCCAAGGACTGCTGACAGCCTTTCCAGACAAGCCTGGAGAACACACAGACTGCTGTAAGGTAAGCACAGAAGAATTTGTTGTGCCTTTTCACAACAGATGGGCCTTAAGTCAGTGCACCACAGTCAGCACATAGACTGACTTACATAAAACACTACCTGGGACTATCCTTTCCCAGAATAAATATGAATGTTCAGGACCAGCAGTTTTGCTTCAAATCCCCGTGCTATCTTCTGTCAAATTAATGAGGATTTGCAAGTAAGCCCTCATTTCTAGTCCATATTGAGAGCTGGGTCTTGGGCAGTGGGGGACGAAGTTCAGTTTAACTTACTCTGTGGCTCAGTGAAACACAGACAAGGCCTTATCATAGCAGACATTAGGCCCAAGATAGGTAATCATTTTACTTCTGAATGCTAAGCAGCAGGCTGGGCCAATATCCTCATTCGCTGTTTTCCCCTTGCCCATCACTTGTCCCAGGAAGGTCTGGCAGGCAGGTAGGGCTGTGCTTGGTGTACCTTTTGAGATTGCTGAGGTCTGTTTCAAGATTGGGAGGGCACTGGAAAGGTAGTTGGAAGGGGGAAGAGAATTATCTAGAATCACAAATTTGTGTTTTGAACTGCTTTGTGTAAAGTAAGTTAAACTTTTATAATTTGATCTTGTAAGAATACCTCAAGTCCCCAGAGAAAGAATTTAAATCCTCACTGCATAAGCTAACTCAGGGGCCGAGATGTTTCTTACTGGCTGTCATCTACACCCTCTCTTATGCTGTTTTTTTTTTTCTTATATTCTGGCAAACCCACGTCTTTTTCTGTGTTTTCTTACCCAGAGAACCACCAGTATGTGATTTTGGAAAGAAAAGAGCTGCTGGCTTCTGGACACTGATTCTGATGGGAGGAAAAACATGGGTGATATTTATACATAGAAAAGGGTATTTGTCAGATGAATATAATCCCCTTCTGTGCTTCCCCAGGAAAAGTAATCAAAAAGTTACACACACCCCATTCATTGACCCTGACAGTGTAAATGTATTGTGGAAGATCAATGGGATCGGGAGACTTGGGAGAATTAGACTTTGAAGAATGTCTCAGATGGAGGAACAAAGAATATAATTCGTCATACCCAAAGACATTAATTTGCTGAAGAACACAGCTCTGCCATACTTATACCTCAAACAGAGTACTGCTGCACAGGAGAGCATATGGAAGCAGTATGAGCCCTATCTACTAGTTTCAGTGAAAATAAACATGAGCGTGGATAGAAAAGGCTTTTAGTTTTTCAAAACATACATAGAGAGACAGAGTACTGTTATCCCAAATTCTGCCGGTTACCTTTTAAAACCGTCAGCCTTTATATAGAATGATGCATCTTGTATCTCCCAGATACTCGTGTCCCTGTGTATCCCCATAAATTTAAATTCCGGTTTGAGCAATGAAGTGATGCATTTTGAAAAGCTACATTATACTTACAGGATTGTTGACAGCTTTAGAGAAGAAGGGAGGGTGATCAACTAAGCAGAATAACACAAGTTCTCCTAGCACCAGGCTAGCATAAAGGTAAGTTGTAACATGGTAGAAGTGGTCTTCCAGGAAGCCCTAGGAAACAAAATACTCTTGAGAATGAGGTAAAAACCTTCACGTGAACACAGCAGAGAAAGCTGGCTTCTCATGTTCTACCAGCCATAAGCTCTGAGTTTTGGGTTGGGGCATGAGGTGCATTTGTTTAAACTGTAGTTATGTAGAGCTACTTAAATATATCACACTCCTGAAACTGGAATATCAGAAAACGCTAAATAATGGACGCATTTGTTATTTGTAGTGATGGTTTTATGGTGAGGCTTCATAGCAGCCTAGTCAAGTCAGGCATCCACATTGCATCATTATTCAGGGAACTTAGGGTGCTATGGGGGATAGAAGCTCCTTGCCCACCTAGTGAGATGAGTTGTTGCTATAACACAGCAGCTGCCAGGTTTTATTATAAACGGTGTGTCTAAGGGGCTCCACAATGGGTGCTCTAATTAATTTTTTGAACAAGAAAGTGTTGCGACGGGGGAAGACATGGACACTCAATATGAGCAATCAGCAAGCTTCGTTTATTGAATAGCACAGCTGTCTTTTATAATGGGCTAAAACATATTCCATATTTACTCTACTATAATTGGCTACTACATGTTTCATATATGCTCTGCTATAATTAGTTATATGTGTTCCAACAACACAGCATTCTGATTGGTTCATCACTCCAGCCCTTAGCTCCTTATCTATGGCTAGCTACCTCTTCTTTTCCCCTGCAACTACTCCCTCTTTTCCCATGCCTAAGTAATCACAGCCTTCTCATTACCGTGCAGCACCTGCAGTCAGGGTCAGGGTGCCCTTGCCAATTAGCAATCACAGGAACTGGGTCCGATGTTTCCCAAGCTCCTGCTCGGCCAGCTGGATCATATCTATGTTACCCTTCTCAGCTAGCCAATTTCCCACAAGAAAGAGCAAAACCAAGGGAAAAGTCTGGGTATTTTTGGAACTGTATTTTGGTAGCAAGAAGTGGCAAAGTGTTACGTCTACAAGAGGTCTGGTGCCTGAGCATCATTCAGCACAGCAGGAACAAGCACATTCCCAACTGTCTTTTGTTTAGTGGCTTCATGTTTTTTCCCCTATTACTTAAATACAGAGATAACATAAACTTTTGTTTATTCCTTGTTGTGGTGGAAAGGTATAACTGTTTGCCTGAGAAAAATGGCCACTAACAATGTCTCAGATGCGTAAACCCAGCCAGCGCTCCTCCACAAATAAACATCCACCAAAAATACCCAAATAATAAAAATGTATAATATATCAACATATTTATGATGATACAAAATCTGGCATAAGGCCAGTTTTTAGTGACAGCGTTTATCTTCAGTTTGCTTTTATTCATACATGAAGTCTGTTCAGCTCTCGGAAAACCACTCTGTCTATACTGAAAGGGATAACATGGATGGAGATGACAAAGTGTCATCAACCATTTTTCTCAGCACGTATCTTGAAAGGAATTTGGTTCTCCACCTCACAATCAATGGGGCAAAAAGAGCCCTGTTGTTTCGAGCCTTCATTCCCCTACATGTTAAAGATATGTGATTTCACTTACCCTTTCCAGGGCATCTTGGACTTTGGAGCTAAATGTCACAACTGCAGCCATGAATGAGAGCAGCCAGTAAACCAACAAGATGCCTGAAGACTGGATGCCCATCGTTCTTTCCGCTTGGGTAAGGAACATGGCAAGGATCTGCAAGGAAGTACAAATTTGTCCGAATAAATAGCTGGTAATGGCATGCTGAACATTACTATTATCAGTTTAATGGATACAATAGAGAAAAATCAGTTAGTTTCTTGCCCAAACATTTCAAGATGTTCAGAGCTTCGGTATTGTTCCTAAAAGGCTAAAACTGAAAAGCATTATGTGCAATTTTGCACTCAAGAATGTATGTTCAGAAAGGGCAAGTAATAAAACTACAGGCTGGGAGGATCTAGGCTATGAAGATGCAATGACAGAAGGGGAGGAGAGGCATTTCGGTTGAACACAAGTCCCATTTTATTCTAAACCATGCTAAATCGCATACCGTGGTTATGAGAAACTAGAGCTTGTCTTCTTGTTGTGGGACCTCTTTCTAAACACTGCTGCTACCCTGGCTCTTGTGAGGTGTACTCTGCTTGCCCGCAGGGCTCTGTGCTGTAGCTGTAGGCCCAGTGGTCTGCCCCAGCTCCACAGCCCTGCTGCGCCACACAGCAGAAGCTCACAGTGCACGTCTCCAGCCTTCTGCTCCCCTTGAGCGCTGCTCGTGCTCAAAGATACTGAGAAACATGGGAAATACAATATCTGCCCCAGGAGGGCTAAGCTGGGCCACACACAGACAAAACAGAGGCAGAATTACCATTGTGATTCCCACCACGGCAGGGCTGATGAAGAATGCTGGAGCCCGTGGGATTCCTCGGCTTATCTCCCACAGCATGAAGAAGACATTAGAAAAACACAGTATTACCAGGATGAATCCAAGGACCTGGGGCAGAGACAGCAAACACACATCGGGATGGACTGAAATGATGATGGGACGATCTACCCAACTGAATGCTCCAAGCAGGCTGGGCGGTGAGACTGAAGAGGTGGAAGGAAGAGCAGGTTTGGGATACAGAGTGTTATAGGAGGGAGCAGGGAACCGAATGGAAGTACCGGGGAGAAGATCTTATGACAATTCTTCCTAAAACTTTACTTGATTTATACTGAGCTACCTTTACCTGAGCGAGTAAATGTCAAAGCAAACACAGAGATGGATCATAAAAAAAAAAAAAAAGAGTAAACGATTTAGAAAAACTACGTCCTGCATCAAAGTTGTGATAATGTTAGGATCAAACCCCATCCTCCACCCTTACCATTTTGGTTTTGAAGATGTGGGACATCCTGATATAGCCTTTATTTTTGTGTCGAAGATACAAATAGTAGAAAGGAAAACAGATCCAAAGATAGACACAAGGGATCCAAGCAATGACTGTACTCTCAAAACACCGGGTAAATCTCGGGGTGTTTGTATACCAGGTCTGGTTCCAGTCCTGTCACAGAATCAACACAGAAGTGAAACAGTCAAGTTAACGTATGCAGAATTTCAGCAGCTAATGCAAGTTGCTAGTGCAGATCTGCTATAATGTTAGAGGAATTTGATTAGGGGTTTCAAATGTAAAAATATTTGGCAACAGAGGGGCTGGTGGAGAATAGTAAGCTGTCACAGGGGAGGGAGGGAGGACTCAGCAGTAGCGTTTTGGAGAGAATGGAAGTAGAAAGAGAGGAAAAAAAGAAGACATTATGTATCAGAACTAGAGAGGAAAAAACAACACAGGAAATTTAAGTTATTGAATGTAGAATGAGAAAAAGTAATTTGGGAATGAAAAAGATTATAGGCATATGGAAACTATCAGAATAGTCAGTAGGGAATGACTGGTGAAATGAAGATTAAGAGGAAAGAAGTGTCCTAGTGCATAAACTGCATCGCAATTGCATTTCCTCAGCTGTATTTATAATACATTTGTAATTTTTTTGAATGAACAAATAGCTGCATCTCATGTGCTAACATAATAATACTAAAAATACAGCAAACTGTAGATGAACAGGTGAGGGTATTTTTTCTTCAGCAGCTAGTGGAGGTGGTTAGAGTCCTTTCTGTGAAGGATATGATGCAAAGCAAGGCTAGGGGAGAGGAACCACTCGATGCAAAGAGTAAGCAAATGGCTTACAAATTATTATGGTAGTTTATCAACCTTGAAAATGGAAATCCGCATGAGACTGGACTGACCGACTCATTAGAGCCCTTTTAAAGCTATTTCTTTAGTGGGTGATTCAGCAGATACTTTCTGAAGACCTTCAGTACTTCCGCGCTCCCTTGCAACTCTCACCAAATTTACTGTAACTGGACAAAGACCGGGGCTGTTGTTGATTTGGGTGAAAACTTGTCCCTGGGGGGCAAAGTCCCCGACACCAGCAACCTCCGATGGGAATATGCTCTTCACCGCTTACAGCGTCTCAGCCGCCTTACTGCAGCCC
>NW_009648710.1:1744024-1767112 GCF_000708025.1 Charadrius vociferus | reverse complement strand
GCTGTGGTCGCGGCCGGGAGTCGGTAGCAGTGGGGCTCATTGAGCGAGCCCGGGACGGAGCGGCGCGGCTCTGCCTGGCAGATCGCGGCCGCCTTGCCGTGAACCTTCTCCCGTTGCCCTCTGGGGACACCCCGGTGCTGCTGTGTAAAAGCACTCGGTTAGAGAATGCCCGGTTCCAGCTTTGCTCACTTTTTAAAAAATATCTTTTTGTGTTCTTTTGTTTGTTTCTTTTAGATTAAGTTATATACAAAACATGGTACTCTGAAATACCAGACAGATTGTGCTCCAAACAATGGGTATTTCATGATTCCCCTCTACGATAAGGTAAGAAACTGAAATCCCAGTGCCATCGCCTCCGTGCTGGAGGCAGGAGCTGCCCCCACGTTCAGGTCTGCCAGCACACTAAACATCAGCACAACACCTGCCCATGAAACATTTGACTCGGGACATATAGTTTGGTTTCGACCCAACGTTCAGCTGTTCATTTTGGTATTAACTTTTATTTCTCAGTGCTAAGTATTACCATGAGAAAAGCCACGTAACTTTAGCTGTGGTGCTGTGTTTGTGCTGTTCATCTGAATGACTGTGGCACTGGGACCTGAGTTCCTGCCAACAACCACGTGCAAGCAGCTGTGCAGGTGCTGCACAAAAAGTAGCGGTTCCTACAGAGTACAGATAAAGCTTTCAGTTATCTATCGATAGAAATGAAAATAAATCATAAAACACATGAGAATGTGTTTTGATATGACTGAATTGAAAATGATTGACAAACTGCAGATATTAAAAATGTCTTAAGAAAGTAATGATAGAGGAAGCTCAGAATGTGTCAGAGGTTTGATGTCTATTTAGACTGGAAAGATGTTTACATTCAAATTAAATACAAGCTGCTCTCAGATGTTCTAAGTATTTTGTTCTTTTAAAGAGCTAGTGAACTTAGGCATGAGACATAGAATCATGGAATGGTTTGGGTTGGAAGGGACCTTTAAAGGTCATCTTTCCCAAATCCTTCCCTTCCCAATCTAAGAATGTAAGATGCTTTCTAATCTCGGTGATTTCATTTTTAGGTATTTGAGCCTTTCCATGGATGAACTTCAGAACATATGTGGCAGAACATATGTGGTGCCCACTGATTTAAAGAGGATTTCTCTGTAGATTAATACCCTTTTTGGTGCTGAGCTTTTAATAGGATTGAAATTTTGTTATCCTGTGTTTGGGGAGAATGGTTGAGTAGGACCTCCTGGTGGAAATACTAAAGGCTGATTTAGAGCGCATCTGTTGGGGCAGGTAGAGAGATTTGAACACTTTCTAACACTAAGCTGCTTGAACATGAGCCAGGTTTGGTCTGGAAGTGGTATAAACGTGATGTCTCTTAATTTTTACTCCTAGCTGGCTGGATGTGAGCCCAGCATCCCAGCCTGTCTGGGCAGATATTGCTGCTGCTTTCAACAGAGTATCGTAGGTAGGAGGAAAGGACAATGGGCCACCTGAATCTTGTGTTACTCTCTGCGGCATGATGCTTGTGTTCTGACTTTTTTCTTTCACCCTTTAGCTAAATTGAATTTAGATCAGTGAAGACAGTTATTGCTTTTTTATTTTTAGGGGGATTTCATTCTTAAAATTGAGCCTCCCCTAGGGTGGAGTTTCGGTAAGTGCTCGTATGTCTTCTTACAACAGGCCAGTGTCTGCAATGTGGGACTTAACTATATCTAACTTGCAGTTGGCAGGAAAAATCAAGTGCTTTTCAAGAGAGATAAGCCCTGCTGTATAGTTCTGATAGCTAAAACATATTTACTGTGCCAGGGGAAAATAAAGCTATACGGTAGACACTGATGAAGTAACGCATGAACTGATTTGAAGGAATGTGGGGTTTTGACAGAAATGGCTGCAATGGGTGGGGGAAAGAGGGTTTTCAACATCAGGATTTGTGGGGGCTTTAACTTTGCTGAGGCAAGACTTCCAGAGCAACACTTTTGTGCTTGAGTTAATGCATTTCTGTGAGAGTTTTGTAAAGCTAAAGTAGAGCTGTTTCTTGATTGCTTTCTCACTAACTACCATGCTGTTTCATTGTTCTTCCCCTCCAGAACCAACCAGTGTAGACATCCATGTGGATGGCATTAACGACATTTGCACAAAGGGAGGTGATATTAACTTTGTGTTCACAGGGTTTTCTGTGAATGGAAAGGTTAGACTCCTTTATCTTTATTTATTCCATCTTATGCTAATTCTGCCTTCATAAAAACATTCTACTTCAGCTCTGCAAGTTATTTTTATCCGTTTATACTCTGGTTTCTCTTCATTTTGTCAGGTTCTCAGCAAAGGTCAGACATTAGGTCCTGCTGGAGTCCAGGTTGTGCTGAGAAATGCTGGCAGTGACATAAACATACAAGCAACTATTACACAACCTGGAGGAAAGTGAGTGTGGGTGGTGTATACTGTTCATTTACACAACATTCTTTCAGTTCTGCCATATCGACTGGGATTATCTTAGTTCTGAAATATTTTTTGTAACGTGTATAGAGTCTGAATAATTTTTCTGTAAAAAAAAAAAAAAAAAATTATGACTATTTCTGAAGAGACGTAACCCCTTTCTTGCCTTCCAGGTTTGCTTTCTTTAAAGTGCTTCCTGGCGAATATGAAATCTTTGCATCTCATCCTACCTGGATGTTGAAAGAGGTTAGAGCCTATAAAAGTTCTGTTTTACCTGTTTAGCGGGGGTGGATCTGCTAGACCTTGTCTTCATCAACTAGTGTGAGGAAGGGTTTTTGTGAGTGGACAGGGTTAGTGGAATTTTCATAAATTTAATTTAGGTAGTCAAGAAACTGCCTCGTGCAGGCCCAGTTTGGAGCTAGTGGAGCCAGCCAGGGAATGACTGGCGAATGAGCTCTTACTTTTGGTCATATATTTTGCAGGAGCTTCAATATTATAGCAGACGCTGTAATCCTTCCCCCTTGGGTTGCTTCCTTTCTGAGGAGCTCTGAGATCCTGACGAATTCCTAAATCAATGAAACGGGGAAGATGCTGTTTTGCAAAGAGTCTTTGTGTTTTGAGTAGATGGTGGACCCTCTTTGAATACTGCTGCTCTGGCTTCTGTTTCTGTTGTTGAATATATGGCTTCTGATTGTTATTTAGGTGCTGTAAATGAGATCTAATGCCTACTTTTGAAGAAAATGTATGTGTTTCTGTATTTCAGTCAAAGACAGTGGTACGGGTGACAAGTTCTAATGCTTATGCTGCTAGCCCTCTGATTGTTGCCGGCTACAATGTTTCTGGGTCAGTAAGGAGTGATGGAGAACCAATGAAAGGGGTCATGTTTCTCCTTTTTTCTTCTTCAGTCAGTAAAGAGGTAATAGTGTATTAATACCATTTCAATATGAGTATGGACATAAATAAGAAGCAGCTAAATAGCTTCTAGATTTGTATTTCCCTGTTACTCATCTCTGTCATTCATTGAGCTTGGCTTATAGAAAACATAAACTGTACAACCCCTCAAGCTGTATATATTTTTTTTTTTTTTTTTCTTTCCAGCAAGGCCCTTGCAGTACAACATTTGTGTACATGCTGAGTTTTCACATGACCTCCGTGGAATTACTCGGATCTGTAACGCAATAGCTATCTGTTTAAATCTTGGCAAAATTGAGGCTTAAGGTCTACATATATTTTGAACACCAGAAATTGGAAAATTCTTTTAATTTCAACTCTTTTGAACTCTTCGTTATTGTTTTCAACCAACCAGGTTCCTTAACAATCAGCTGTTCACGCACATAGAAAACTAGGGCTTGAACTGAAGCAAGCAACAAGTGCAAAATATAATATAGTTCATAGCATGGTATTGATCTGTGTATTCCCTGTAGGTCAGTAGGGTTAAGGGCTACAATTTTAAGGCAATATTTTTCCAGTTAAACCTTTTTGCATGTTAAACATTGGTTAGTAAATGGGTTCCCTCATAAGGATGACACTCCTCCACAGTGAAAGACCAGCTTCTGGCACAAGACACAAGATTTTGCCAGGCAAATCCTGAAACTCGCTGTACAGTAGCTGTAATTTGTCTTCAGCATGAGGTCTTAATTGCTCTTTGCCCTCTTGATGTGAAGGCAAAGTTCAACAGCTTCTATTGCCACCTTAAAAGTGTGTTATGAAATAGGTATGAAACATTTGGTCATGTACTGTGATTTGTTATGTAGAGTAGAGCTCTGTTCTGTAATGTTAACCTTGTCCACAGAACTGAAGTCAGTTAATATTAAGACAGGCAGTACATTTCTTGGGTACTGGAGGACGCTGAATTTTCCAATTTTCTGTCCTCGTTACCATAAAGTTGATGATTTGTTGTTTTTTCTTCTTTTACCTATCCATCAGTTGTAAGCCATGCTGTCAAACTTTGCCTCTAAAATGGTTTTGTACTTCCCTTCCTTCATTCACAGTATAGTATTTTGAACCTTCCCACACCCTCCCTGAAATTATTTTCTCTGTTCTCCCATGGGAAAAAAAGCTGTGTTGCATTTATTGCTGCAGGATGTTGTGGGCTGCAATATTTCTCCTGTGGATGGATTCCAGTCAAGGGATGAGTCTCTATCCTATTTATGCAGTGTTGTATCAAAAGAAGATGGATCTTTCAGCTTTCTTTCTCTGCCAAGTGGGAAATACACTGTGGTAAGTACCTAGAAGGTTCATTGCTTGTTTATCCGTTGGGTGTTAACTTTCATTTTCTAAAATAGATCATGCATAACTTTGCAGCTGTTAAAACAGAAGTAGTTGGAATATTTTGCATTGGATGAAATAGTTGGAATAGGAACCTCCAACCTAAAGTATATGACAGTGATAGGGGCTCTGTGGTGTGGTTTCTGAGGAAGGATTTATTTGCAAATCAGGCTCTGAATTACCTGAAAGCACTGGCCGGTCACAGAACCACAGCTAGAGGCTGCTGGGAGACTGAAAGTTTCAGTTGACTACAGCGACCTCATGTGCTTTAAGTTCTCTGCTTTCTTTTTTGCCCACTCTCTTTATTATGTCTGGGTAGAGCATGGTTGTCTGTGCACTGCCTAGAATGATTGTTCTGCATTTGTAGATTGCATGATCTAGAAGTGGCATTCAAACTTCTCTCATTCCTTTAACCATTCTGGTGAACCTATAGTCTCCTATCTATCTGTAAGCACTTGCACATCAAACTACCATTGCTGTGTTCTGAGTAGAGGGTTACTTTTCTGTCTCTTCGGATAATTTCATATGGTTTCCATCAAACAGTCTTGAAATACTGCCTTTATACTTATCTCCACCCCTCTGAATTACTTTTTCCAGAAAGTTTGTAGCCCATTTGACCCTTCATAGTGGTGTCTGATGGTGATAAGGACATGGAAAATGGTAAACAATTCTGTTGTCATAGCTTCTTAGGAGTCAAAACGATGTGTCTTCTTTCAGATACCATTCTACAGGGGAGAGAGAATTACCTTTGATGTTGCTCCATCTAGATTGGACTTCCTTGTAGAGCATGACAGTTTACAAATTGAGGTAAGGCATTCAGAGGAAACAATCTTTTTGTGCCATTCAGTCCTGTAAAGCTATAACTGATTTTAGCAGAAAGCAGGTGTATTATGGAAAAACTTCTTTGTAAGAAATTTGAAGACATTTGTTATCCATACCCTCTTGTATAGCAGATAGAATACAGTGTCTGGCATTGTGCTGTATTTTTACGTTTCAGTCCCTTTTACTAGGAAGAAACAAAATAGGGAAAAGCTGTCTACTGCATTCACTTTCCTGGGCATGTTGCAAACAGGCAGTAATACTTCAGGTTGCTTAAATTTACTCATTCAGTTTGTCAGATCTCCTGAGAAGAGCCTGTAAGTTTGTCTGGTTTGCAGAGTGCCTTCTGTAATGCTATTATAATCTGTGACTTGGGCCTTCTGAACTGTACAGATGCGGATGGATTGAGAATCTGTTCCTGTACTTAGGGGAGCAGTATGCTTGGAGATTGATACGTAATTTCATTGTGATTATTCTGGTAATATTTTTTTCCTAAAGCTGGAAATAAATTTCTGTATATGTGTATGTGGGGAAAACAGTTGGTGTTGATTGCTGTAGGTGTGTGTTTGGTTTTACTGAGTAAAGGTTAATGTTCACTTCTTTCCTATTTCAGCCCGTTTTCCATGTGATGGGTTTCTCTGTCACAGGCAGGGTGTTGAATGGTCCTGAAGGAGAAGGAGTTGCTGATGCCACTGTGACTCTGAACAATCAGATTAAAGGTATGCGGTGGTCTTGGTGTTTGTTGCTACAGTGACACCTGTGTTAAGCTTAAGTACAGGACTAGTGTATGAGATGGAATTAAGACTTCAGGATAATACACTACTTCTATTGCAGTTTACTTGAAATATTAAACTGGTTTTCCTGCGGTTGATTAATTTTGCATTTTCTGGCCTAGATGAGATTATTAGGTGTTCATTTGTTTTGCTGTAGAAAATTTCTTCTATTTTCTTTCCACCATATGCCAAGGTGTGCTTTGAAATACGGAAATGAAGGTTGGTTTAGTAAGAAAGCATAATGCTGTTTCTTTGTCGTGCAAAGTAAATTATCTTTTAACACATAAGGATAGGCAGTCAAGACATGCTCTGTTTTTGAACTCATCTCTTTATTTGTTACAGTAAAAACAAAAGCTGATGGCTCTTTCCGCCTTGAGAATATAACAACAGGTACATACACAATTCATGCCAGGAAAGAGCATCTCTTCTTTGATACTATTACAGTGAAGATCGCACCAAATACACCTCAGCTAGCAAACATCATTGCAACAGGGTAAGTACTGGTGTCGTGGTAAAAAAGTAATTTGATATGTGAACCAGGTCTTGAAAGTGGGTGGTCCTTTCCCATGTCGTGCCCAGACTTGCATATTGTTGTCAGGAACTAAATACTGCTCGAGAAATTCGAGGTAAATAGGACAGCGTCAGTGCAAGGTAGTACTTTGTCAACAGTATTTTGCTCAATACTAGTTAAGGCTCAGAGCACCCTCTTAATAACCTCTCCCTTGCAAATGAAGGTGCAAGGACATGGGTATATTGAGCAATTGTAGCACTGTATGTGAACCAAGAAAGGAGAGAGAGGCTTTCTGCTGCTGATGCTGCACTTCAGATACCCTCCTTCTGTGCAAGAGTGGAGTTGCATAACTGTCTAGTCCAGTGTTGTACCAAACATCTACATTTTATTACCCACCACTCTCAAGGTCATAGTTGTCTTGCATGTATTTTGTCTTTTTCGTGTTTGGGATTCTTTGACTGCTGGGACAAGAGGTAACAGGCACAAACTTGAATATAGGAAGTTCCATTGTAACACAAGGAGGAACTTCTTTACTTTGAGGGTGGCAGAGCACTGGCACAGGCTGCCCAGAGAGGCTGTGGAGTCTCCCACTCTGGAGACATTCAAAACCTGCCTGGACGCTGTCCTGTGCAACTGCTGTAGGTGACCCTGCCCTGGCAGGGGGGTTGGACTAGATGATCTCCAGAGGTTCCTTCCAACCCTGAGCATTCTGTGATTCTGTAGGCATAAGCCTGTGTAGTGGTAACAGGGTGCTTTTGGCAGTGTAAGGCAGTGGTGGGAGGTAAGTGTGAGCTGGGGAAGACAAAAGGGGTGTGGTTCTCTGTCCAGGAGCTTCTGGAGGAGAAAATAGTGGCAACCTCCTGGAGAAGTGAAAACTAGGAATCTACTGAGGCAAATGTCAAGTAGCTCATGCAGAATTAACTAATTAGAAAAAAACCCTGCAAGCTTTTAAATGATCGGTTACAGGTTTTTTCAGTGACTGAATATGGTGTACTGTTGAAGGTGAAAGGTAAAACTTAACAGCTTCTAATTTGTCATCTTGTCTTGTGTTTTCACAAATGTAGGTGTACCAGGGTGGTGTTCCAGTGAATTACCTATCATATGTGAGGTCTTTGACACAAAGCATTTCAAACCATTTAAAACCTGAGGGATGGCAGTTCTGAGTCAATTGCCTGCCTACCCAAAAGAAAAAAAATTAAAAAAGGCTTGAAGTGATTGGGTTGGTGTCGGGGAAGAGTGAAGCAAGTAGCTTGCAAATAAAAACGTAACATAACTTCATGGTGACTTGATTGTAAAAGAAAAGATCCCATTAATCGTACATGAGTTTGCACTAGCCCCACTGTGTTTGCTTATGGTATCTCCTTCATGTGTTACTACCTCAACATAGTGAGGTTTACTTCTTAAGGAAGTTTTAAACCAAGTATTTTTAAATGAGTTTTGTCAAATCGAGATATTTATTCTGACGGCTGGCTTTTACTTAACAGATTCAGTGTATGTGGCCGAATCTCAGTAACTCGTTTCCCTGACACAGTCAAACAGATTAGTAAATACAAGGTAACCATGATGCCTCAAGACAAGGACAAAGCATCACTGGTTACAACAGAAACTGACCCTCACGGAGCATTTTGTTTTAAGGCAAAATCGGGTACATACAATGTTCAGGTGAGAATGAGCTTCTGTTTCTTCATTGTAGGATTGCCATGAGATTTTAGAAGATTTTAAACATGTAATTTCTAAAATTTGAGAAGTTGAATTTAGATTTTCCTGGTCCTTTTCTCCTGTTTGCACTTTTTAAACAATATCAGTTATTTTCTTTTTGTTTTCTTAATAATGCTCCTTGTCCTTTACAGTTGTTCAAAGGAGATCAGGCCATTGGGGTTGAAAGTTCTAATTTCTCTCTCCTCTTAGTTGTGATGTCGCTTAGATCAATTCTTATTGTATATATGTTATCCTGTGAGTGAGACACGTAATGTGTACCTTTCTCAGGTGCCTAAACGGTTCCTGAGATTATAGGTCACAGCAGAACCTGTGGCACAACCACAGTGAATTTTGCATTGTGGGAGATAGTGCAGGCTGGGAGCTAAGGAAGTGCGTGGTTAGAAGGCCTCTAACTGTGCTCATAGATAATGAAATAGCCTAATGTAGAAGCAGCAGTGCATCCTGAAGTGAAATTCGCTCAGGCTTTTGAAACTGAGCTGTTTGGACAATTTTAAGTTCTGTTTTATTGCAGTTCTTTGGAGGATTTTTGGTACATAATTTTGAAAAGTATATTTGGGAAGCTGGTGCTTTGCCTGGGATTTACAGTAAATTTCAATTTTCTAATTTCTGATAAGTGTATTGAACTCAGCAGAGTGGGTGTACTTGGACTGGTATCTAAAAGCTGGTGATGTCTTGATGTCGTATACTCTACAGGTAATTATTCCAGAGGCTGAGACCAGAGCAGGATTGGCTTTGAAACCCAGAATGTTCCCTGTTACTGTTACAGACAGACCAGTAATGGATGTGACCTTCTCTCAGTTTTTGGCATCCATCTCAGGGAAGATTTCTTGTTTAGGTAAGTAAATTTTGAAAGTGAAGTAGAAATGGGAACAGAGAACTTTAGCACTGCATGTGTGAACGATCACTGTTTAGATCAAGACACTTGCTGTGGTTAGCCCCATGGGCAGATAAGTAAATGAACTTCCAGCGTGTGGGTAAAGCGGCTTTTTGGGAGACCTTAGAGCCTATAAGGTACCTTAATAAAATTTGGAATAAAGTTATGTACTTATTTTTAATACTTGCTAGGAATAAGCAAGCATTCCTTCCTCAGGAAGGAATTCTGTCCTGTTTGCTTTCCTCAGAAGATAGGTTAAGTTCTGGAAGGAAGTGCTTCTGGCTGAGACTAGGGATACTGTTCATCAATCAGAGAAGTACTGGAGGCAAAAAAGACGTTAAAAAACCCCCCCAAAAAACAGTGCCTGTAAAAACCTGTAGGATAGAGGCTCAGGCTGTTAACAGAAGCTTGCAATCTCTGTTCTATTTCATAAGCTTTTTGTCTTTATTTTAGTCTAAGGTCCTGTCTCCTGCTCTTTTCCTTGATTACCCACTGATTTCAGCAGTTGGTGATTGGAGTCTGACTTTTGTCATTTCTACCTCTTCCTTTTTCCCCTCTGAATCCTCTCTGCACTTGGTGTTCCCTCTCTCAGGTGTTTTCTGGGCCCTGTAGTCTCTGCAGAGCAAGGTGGACCCAGGGATTTTGTTGGCCTCTGGTTGTTAACTTGCCTTTAGATAAAAGGATATGACTAACAGTCTGGAACTTCCTAAAGAATGCAAAAAAGCACTAGTAAACATGTGCGTAAGAAAGAAGAGTAAGAGTTTTAATTGGAAATGTTCTCTACTGGAAGAGAGTAATCATAAGTACTTCTTCCAGTACACATGAAGCTTGCTTGTAGTGGGGGTTTTGGAGGCAAAGCTGGAAAGCCAGAATGCAATCTCATTTTCTGCTGTTGTTTCTGCACAGATGCTTGTGGTGATCTGACAGTGACATTACAGTCTGTGAGCCGCCAGGGTGAAAAACGCAACCTACAGCTCTCTGGAAACACGGACTCAGTGGCCTTCACATTTGAAAATGTGCTACCTGGCAAATACAAAGGTAGGATTATGGGGAACTGCTTGAAGTGTTACCTTAGTAGCTAAATTTCTGACTTAATCAGTATACTTCTGTTATTATGGATGCCGTTTACAGTATGTCCAATGTGGAACTAGTTGTGAAACTTGCGAGAATCTGGAAAAATACTATAACAGTGTTTCAAGTTTTCTGAGTCTTGTATGTTTAACCCTTTTGTCAGGTTACAGGTAACGGCTCCCCATAAGTCTATATGGCTGGTGTGAGGAAAAGAGGCTTTGTCATGAACTGCCTTGTCCCAAGCCTAAGAACAGGGGCACACCCTAGTTCTTCTGCTTCCAGAATATCTCTCCTAAGAGCAATACATGTTTTGACCAGCCTGTCTTGACCTACTATGAAAATAAATTGTTTTCCAGGGAAAGGTGTAGAAGGAGTATATACAGATGCTCTTTTTATACGTGAGTCAGAACATCTTTCCACCAGGTGAAATTGGAGTTAGGTTCTGATGTCCTTTAGCCTTCTTTGGTTTACCACGATGGTAGTGCACATTGCAGAACTTTCCAGGGTGACCAGACTTCATTATTACTTTATATAATAGCTTTTCTGTTACAAGCTGTGCTGGATTCCTGGTGATGCTGCAGTGCTGCCAGCCAGGTCTGTTACTACAGTCATTGTTGTATATCTGGCTTTGAAGATTATTGCCAGGGAAGTTAGAGTGATACAGGCTTTTTATACCACAAAACCTGTCCTTCTTCACACAGTTTTACATTACTAAAATGCTTTGTGTGGTGTGTATTCTAGTAAGCATTGTACATGAAGACTGGTGCTGGAAGAATAAGTCTTTGGAGTTGGAAGTCATGGAGGAAGATGTTTCAGGAGTAGAATTCAGGCAGACTGGATATATGCTGAGGTGTTCTCTTTCTCATGCAATTACACTGGTACGTAGGTAACAAACATCCTTGGATTTTTTTAATGAACTTGTGTAGGTAGGTTGGATAATGCCTGGAATCAAGGCTTTCTCATGTCTCTATGGAGTCATATAGCACAGCAACATTGATGTTTGGAGTGCTTTTGAGATTTGTCTCTTAGGTTTGGTAAAATGGTCTTGCGTTGGTAGCTGCTATAAAAGAGAAACATTAATGCATCTTCAGGCAGATACTTTTTTCATCTTATTGTTTGGTAGTTACTAATAGTGAATTGTGTTGTGGCTTCACAGGAATTTTATCAGGATGGAAATGGACCGGAGAACGTTGGTGTTTATAACCTGTCCAAAGGAGTTAATAGATTCTGTCTTTCAAAGCCAGGTAACAGCTCTAAAATGTTAGTTTAAAAAGCAAAAAAGAACCGGTCAACTAATACTGCTGGGAATTTAAAAAAAAAAAAATCTGTTGTGGTTTCTGAGAGGCATTGTTTTGTTTACATCTGTATATAAATGCTCTGTTCTGCATTTTTATAATTCTCCTACTATTTAGCCCTTCATCTAAATACAGATTCCAGAAGGAAAATAATTTCTTTTCTTTTTGGACTAGGTGAAGGGCTTTGATCTTTGATGAATGAAGAGCATGTTAAAGTAATTTTGTTCACATGGGTTCTATTTGTTAGTCACATTGGAATGTCACTGACGAATTGAAGTTTCATTTCAATACAGGATTTTTGTGGGATAACTGCTAAAAGTACCACAGGCTTATCTATAACAGGAAAAAAGAATGTTTTAAAATCAGGGTGGGTTTTTTTTTCTCCCTTTAATGTCTTAGAGCTGGTTCTCTGTTATGGCCTCTTAGCAAAACAGTTAATAAATATGTTTGGTTTTGATTCGGTTTTCAGCTTTGAACATTTCATCCTTAGAGCCAACGGTCTCATTCACAATATGATAATAGAGTGGTTCTATAATCAGTCAAAGAGTACCTACCATAGTAGGTTACTTCTGAGCTTGTTTGGTTCGTTGTGTTTGTAATTACGTTTATCTGTAGTGACGCCTAATTGTGTTTTATATCAGCGTGCATTAGAAATGCTGTGCAACGTCCAATAGTCATCTGTGACTGAAGAGAGGTGAATTAATTTAGAAGTGTCTATGTGAAAGGCAGCAGAAACATAGTAAAATTTTGTAATAGTTTCAATACCTCAGGTCTCATGTGATCTTGAGAATTCAGTCAACACAGTAAGCTTGAATTTTTCAGTGGGTCATTCTTTGACTTAATGTTTACAGGTGTATATGAAGTGACCCCACGTTCCTGCCACCAGTTTGAACATGAGTATTACACTTATGACACGTAAGAGCAAAATCTGTTTTTGATCTTATATGTATAGGTATGCTTTCATAAAGCTTTGTTCTGCTGCAGCTGTTTCCTTACAGCAATTCAGGATGTTTTGCACGGCTGACTCTAACCTATAGAGGGAGGCTTTAGCAAAGTGTAACACGTGTTCTCTTGCCCTTTCTGGTCCTAAAAAAAAATAAAAAAAATCAATTAATGATAGGCTCTAAAGGTGCTTTTGCTGCTTTAAATGGATGCTTTTGTCAGCCTTCTGTCTGTTTAATATTGGGCTTGCTTTGTAAGAAAGCAGAGATATTTCAGTGGAAACTGTTGATCACTTGTGAGAGTTGAAATGCAAAAGATAGGATAGTAGGTGTACTAGGAGGCATATACCACTGTTGTATGCCCCTAGTGCCATGACTCTGGTGATTTGATTCTGCTCACCCCAGTTTTTGCAGGCTGGATAAATATTCACCCTAATCACAAGTAAGCAGTGCTGATCTTCCTAAGTCAGCATTTTTTATTAGTTATTTATAAGTTACGGTTTAGCAATGTGCTTAGTGGCTCTTCGCTTCCAAAAAGAGGATTTCTGCTCTGAGGCTACTTCTGATTCAGAGAATAACAGAATCATAGAATGGTTTAGGTTGGAAGGGATCTTAAAGATTGTCTAGTTCCAGCCCCCCTGCCATTCATTAACATGGCAGAAAACAAATTCAGCATTCAAATCTGATTCTTTTCTGCTGTGTTAGTGAATTAAAAGTACTTAAAAGAGACATGTGCTAAACGTGAGAACCAGCACAAAGTGAATAAATGGATACAAGCAGAAAAACCTCTTTTGGCAGCAAAGCACCAAAGATGTCTTGGGGCATCTTGGTGAACTATGTCTAATATGACAAACTTTTGAGTGTCCTTCTGCTGTGTATAAAGGGATTGCACATATGAAATCAATCAAATCAGCTTTAGCTTGAGAGGAAGCAGGAGGCCCAAAGGAAGGAATTGATTTGGCCACTGTCATGCAGTGGTTTGGGCTTCAGAGCTGGAAAATGCTCCGTTTCCAATATGCTGTCATCTCAGCACTACAGCTTTGCTGTGTGATTTGTATATTGTCTTTTATAAAGCATTTCAAAGTTAAGAAGGGAGCACAAACTCTGCTAAATAAGATTGGGTTATTTTCTTTAGGAGGGAGACCTTGAATTAATCTCTTTGTTACTTTGATTTACAGGTCCTCTCCTAGTATACTGACACTCACTGCAGTTCGACACCATGTCCTCGGCACGATTGTAACAGATAAACTGATGGATGTGACTATTACCATTAAGTAAGAACAAAGAAATCTTGGGGCTATAAAAAGGGGAAGAAAAAGATCTGTCTGTCATGAAGTTTTACTCTGGTTTTAATACTGCAGTGGCTGCTTTCTAAGGGGATGGCATCCAGCTCTAGACTATGCTTTGAGTTCTTTGTAGATGGATAAATAATTCCCAGCCCTCATTTTGAACATTGTCACTTCATTTCAGTGTAGGCCCTTTCTACTTGTGTGTCATGGTAAAAAGGAATGATTTTCTGAGTTTTCGCACACTTTAATGAACTGAAATTTCAGCATTCAGAGGGTATTGTTTTAGCTTACGTCTGAGCTCTTTAGTGCTGGCATGTATTTTTTCCCTTTTTTGTTTCCTCAGAATGAGAATCTGCTGCTTTAGAGCACTGTTACTGGTGTGAAGACGATTATAAAAGGAAAACCATGCAGAGTGATTACACACTAATGGGCCAATTTATGTTTAGCTGAACAGACAGCTCACTAGGGAGCACTGATTTGTGAACAGCTTTAATTGTATGAGTTGCCAGATCTGCTTGGAAGTGTCTTACAATGATGAGTGCTTTATTAATGCTCTGCTGATGTCCACTTGTTCTAGACTATGGGTTCTCAAACTTTTTGAGTCTAGAAAACATCTCTTCAGAGAACAAATTACCTGCACAGCATTGCCTCAAATTCCCTGAGTTTAGTGAGCCTGTAACTGCGACTGCTGGACAATTACAGCAGCTGGAAAAGAAACATTGAGATAGCAGAGAGCCAATAAGACTTTTAAAACAACTTAGTGAGGAGGTGAATATTGTACCGACCTTCTAGGCTGGTTCTTAACAATTTTTGATGATGAAAAGAAATGTTTGAAAAAAGAGACTGTGGTAATTTATTATTAGTATCACGAGACTGTGTGCATATCTGTACAGATTTTTAATATGTTTTAAGACAAAAAAAGTTTTTTGATACATTTTTGTATTGTCTCTGGACTGCACAGAAGGAATTTAAAGCCTTGATAAAAGTTAGCGTGATAGAGCAATAGTATCTGTTTCTCTTAAAAAAGACAAAATAGAGCATAGATGAAGACTGAAGCGGGAGAAAGAACTATCCTGATAATCTAAAGTGGTTGTAGGAAAAGTAATCGTGATCATTTCAGTTCACTCCTGATAGAGAATTTTGTAACGTTGTGCATCAGTTTTTCAGACTGTTACAGAAAAGACAGAAGATAAGATACAAAGAATGGTTGGAGACTAGAAGAAATTGCTACGTAAGAGAGTATGTAAGATCAGGGAAGGTGAAACGAGATGCATTGTTCTGAGCTGGTTTAAAGGACTTGGTTAAACTTATCTAACAATCTGTTCAGTGGACAGTGACAAGACAGCTGGATAGTTCAAATGTGTAGGGCAGATAGGTTGGAACTTGGACGTTTTCCTGGGAATTGCCAGCTATTGGAAGTATTTATTTGTGATAGAAGTTATTTTCTGCTTGTATACTCTACTCGTGAGAGGTAGGTTCTGAGGGAAAGTTCCTAGTACTGAAAAAATAAGTGAGCTTACCAGTCTTTTTATTTATTTCTTTGTTAAGCTTGTTGTCAGGTTTGGAATTCTAGCCTTTCTCTTTTAGTTTAGGCCTTTGTTAAAGGTACTCTGGCAAGCTGATCCTTTGGCTTAAGAATTTACCACTCCTCCTGGCTTGTCAGTGCTTCTGTGGGAGGTTATTGCCCCTGCAGCAGAGCTGGTGTCTGGTACTGCAGTGGGATGCTGAGGCACGGCAGACGGGAGGAGGAGACTACAGGGCCGTAACTTCTCAAATGGTTATAGCATGATGGGGCAAAATTTGTGAGAGTTGCAAGTAGGTCCCTTTCTGCTAGGCTAGGTAGGTTGGCTTTCTAGTAGTAACAGACTGATACTGAGGTTAAAAGTTTTAATTATACTTGGAATAAATAGCAGAATTAAAAAGGAATGGATAAAAAAAAATATCCTGGGACTCTCTGCTGTGGTATATAGGCAGTAATTAACAGCTGTAACAATCTCTTATCATTCCGTACGAAAGGAGATGATTTTGTTTTCTCCTCCATGTTTTCAGGTCATCCATTGACAGTGAACCTGCCTTAGTTTTAGGGCCCCTGAAGTCTGTACAGGAGTTACGTAGGGAGCAGCAGCTGGCAGAAATTGAGGCCCGCCGACAAGAGAGAGAAAAAAAGGGTCAAGAGGACGAAGGAACAAAGCCACCAGTGCAAGAAATGGTGGAGGAACTCCAAGGACCATTCTTATATGAATTTTCATACTGGGCAAGGTAATACCAAGCTCCAATGGACAAGGAGTATTCTTTGTACTATTGTCTGGTGTTTCCACCAAACAGAATGATGACATTTTCCATATAGGAAAGAACTGCTGTATGGGTACTTGTGCCTGTTCTTGTTGACTGTCAGCTAAATGGAAACTAATACCACATGATAGATGGATTCTTGGGTCAATATGCAGTACTCTGTTCTTCATGAGAGCTGCTAATTCCATTTTCTTCTAATTGTATCTTATTTGTGTTTTATAGGTCTGGAGAGAAGATTACTGTGACACCCTCATCAAAAGAGCTGCTTTTCTACCCGCCTTATGTGGAAACAGTTGTTAGTGGAGGTAAATATAAAAAAAACCTAGTTTGAAAGGGGTAGATTTTTAAGGCAGAAATGTATCCTTACAGATGAACGTATGACTAGCTCTTCAAAGGCAATGTTAGGAAGGTTTCGATTGCAGCTATTTCTTTGGGCCAATTTCACTCTGGAATTTGGAAGCATGGGGATTTGGTAGAGGGTGCAAGTAAAGTTTTTATCAGCAAAATATCCTTCCAAGTTCTGAAAGACCACCTGGCACAAGAAGAAGGACTAGATTTCTGGTCATGACACCAGGTTCTCAGAATTGTTCATATTACTCTTATCTAGAAAAACAGTTGTGCAAAAGCAATGTTTGTATTCTGAGTTTGTTACCAGATTCAAGTTTATGTTAAGTTTTGGTTGTAGTAAATTACCATAATAAAAATACTTACAAAAAAGTAAACTTCAGAATGATCAGCGTTATCATCAATCAGTTGATGCTACTTTTTAAGTCAGTGTCCATCTTGCCCTCAGGTTCCTAAGTGAACATACTTCGTTTGAAATCCCTTGAAATTTTTGGGTGCCCCTTTTTATGTGCCTCTTCATTGTACATGTTCCAAGATACATTGGAGGGGAGGCGGAATAAAATTTTACGTATATCTTCAAAAATTACATACGCTGACCTGAATTTGATCTCGAAAAATTTTGTCAAAGCTCAATGTAATATCAGCTAGAAGGGAATACTGTTGGAATCTTCTCCATGTGGCTGCAGTGTATGTAACTTAGTGAATCCTCAAAGCACTTAGCAAATCCAGAGTGTTTGTTTTGGAAATGTGCTTATAGCTTTGGAACTTAGTTGTTGATTTAGTGAATGTTCAGATGTTTTAAGATGTGTTGAGAGGCCATAGAATTGTGTGCGTTGATCTCTTACTCTAAGGTAAAAGAACATTAACTGATCGGTTTGGAAGTAGTTAAAGTCTTGCTTTAAGACAGAATGGTGAGTGTATTTTTTACTTTCTTGTTTGTCCTAAATCCCCTTTGCAATGACCAAGAGAGTTGTCCTGGAAAGCTGATAGAGATTCATGGAAAAGCAGGCTTATTTCTGGAAGGGCGAATTCATCCTGAATTGGAAGGTGTTGAGATTGTCATTGGTGAAAAGGGAGCAACTTCTCCACTCATCACAGTTTTCACTGACGACAAAGGTGCTTACAGGTAATTGACAAATTTGTTTTGATCTTTTGGATTGTTTCGTTTAGGTACAATGGTGACTTGACAGTGTGTGTGAGATATCCAAGTGCTTTTTTTAAAACGAGTTCTTCTTTCCTTTTATTTGAAGTGTTGGACCACTCCACAGTGACTTGGAATATACAGTAACTGCTCAGAAAGAAGGGTTTGTTTTGACTGCAGTAGAAGGAACAGTTGGGGACTTCAAAGCGTTTGCTCTTGCTGGGGTGACGTTTGAGGTAATGTTCTAAACACTTTGGGTTCTGAATGAACAGTGTGTACTGTTAGAGCTAAGCAAGTGAAAAAGTTAACCCACGTGTCCCAGCCAAACACAAATGGGTGTGGTATTTGGGGATAGTTTTGTCATGGGGAAACAAATCTCAGTGGATGAGCTTAGTTGTAGACCATGACTTGCCATGTAGAAGATATTTTGCAAGGTTTATAGAGTGAAAGTTAGAGCCTGCAGTCCAAAAGACTGGCTTTACTTGCTTTTTTTTAGAGTTGGGCCACCTTCTCTTAATGAGTTTTATCCCTCCAGGTGATTTTTTCATGTACATTCTGGTCCAGCTAGTGCCTGTTCTATCTTTGGGATACTTTGCTCTGGCCCCCACAATGTCCTATGAAGTGATAGAGAATGACTGTTCTGGTGGCACATGCTATGTGCAGCTGTGACTGCC
Source organism: Charadrius vociferus (assembly GCF_000708025.1). Lineage (NCBI taxonomy): Eukaryota > Metazoa > Chordata > Aves > Charadriiformes > Charadriidae > Charadrius > Charadrius vociferus. Next base: position 1,748,673 of record NW_009648710.1, on the reverse strand, counting down.
CAGATGTTGAGAGCACAAGCTTCTGTAGTCCTGCAGCCTCACAGGAGGGGATACACTGCAGGTGTGGCTCATTTTCCTCTCCTTACAGCTGAGTGCTCAGAGTCAGCACATCTGTGCACTCTTGAAGAGGCTTCTGAATTGAACCTTTCTTTGTAAAGCAACCCTCCTTACACTTAAAACTATTGCTTTTTCAAAAATAGATCAAATCAGAGGATGACCAAGCTCTTGCTGGAGTTCTCTTATCTCTCAGTGGAGGAGTGTTTCGGTCCAACCTCCTTACACAGGATAATGGCATGCTGACTTTTTCCAATCTGGTAAGTTGAAACTCGTTCTTCTGAATGTGGCTGCATGTGCAACGCTGTGTTACTTTGCCCTCCCAGATAGGGATGCTATTGGCTCTTGTCAGTGGCAGGGGAATGTATGGTCTCCTTTGAAATCATAACCCACAGTGAGAGATGTAGGTCCCTCAGACTGGGCAGCACTTACAATCTTAGCAAGTGAAAGATGTAAAATCTAAACTGGCAGGAGATTTCTCCCCAACAGGTAGTAGATGATGATTGATTTCAGTTACTAATTTGCAGTCTGTAAACATGAAACAAGCCAATTTGTTGATGATCATTTGAGAGTCTTTAGAGGAAAGAAATCTAATTAGGTTATTGATCTGTACATGTGTGTAGACATGCCTGAATAGTTTCCTTGCAGACATCTTTCTCTCTTGGTCGCTTTCCTGTCCTTGACATCTTGCAGTAAGGTGTTAGGGCCATAGTTTCCTTTCCTGCTTCAGGCTTTATCACCTGCTGGAGTCCCACTGGTTTATTGTCCTATGTGCTCCCTGTTTTTCAGCACTGACGTTTTCTGCCCAGTTTAACCTACAGTTGGGATGGAGAACTCTAGCTCTTCAGGGAGCTCTTGCAGAAACATAATTGTTTGGAGTTGGTGAATTTTTGTGTCACTGTCAGTGAACAGTTTGTTTTTTGCCTCTTTGCAGAGCCCAGGGCAGTATTATTTTAAACCCATGATGAAAGAGTTTCGCTTTGAACCATCATCACAAATGATTGAAGTGCAGGAAGGACAGAATCTTAAAATTCGGATAACTGGTTACAGAACAGCTTACAGGTCAGTAGAGCTGAAATGCTGTGCAAAATGTATCAGGACACACGCAAAGTGTGTGTTTTTTCCTGGTATACCTATGTTCTGAAGGTTTGTAGGGTACTTTTGAAGACACAATTTAACTTTATTATGCTGTGTATAAGTACTTTTTTTTAGCCTTTTCTCATGCATGTGGCTAAGCCCAGATGGCAGGACTATAAGGAAAAATATTGCTGTGAAAACACTGTGTCAGTGGCACTGGATGTTGCTTGTGCTGTGTCCAGTGGGACAGGAGACGGCTATTCTAGGGACAGTAGGCCATTTCAGGTATCTGATTTCAATATGCTTTCCTAGCCCTCGGGGGTAAGTGCTGCTGTTCATGGAGGTCAGGGAACTTGGATTCCTAAAGTTGTGCTCTGAACTGCAGTTAATTCTAATGCTTTAAACGGTTTTACATATACATTTTAAATTCCCCTTTTTTTTCTTCATGCTATGCTAAATATATGAAGTACTTTTTCCATCAGTTATAACTATAAAATGTCTTTAAAATGTGCATTAAACCAGCACCTGCACATCTGTGGCAATTGTTTCTCTTTATAGCTGTTATGGGACAGTTTCTTCTTTAAATGGCGAGCCTGAGCAGGGAGTCTCAGTAGAAGCTGTGGGGCAGAAGGATTGTAGCATCTATGGAGAAGACACGATAACTGATGAAGAGGGAAAATTCAGGCTACGGGGCCTGCTGGTAAGGATTAGAAAACTCCTGTCATTTGCTTTTATGTTAGTGTGATAATGGAGCAATAAAACATATTTTATTAATTAGCTACCGATTTCTGTTTTCCTATCACATTTGCTAGATCAGATTCCCTTGAGTCTCCCTGTGTTACGCCGTCACGTAGTGAACGTTTGTTCTAGTAAAGGGGGAAAAAGCTTTTAGTGTAAGTCTGTGGGACTTGCTGCCAGCATATTGTGATGGCCTCCCACAGACCCTGATCAGTTCCCATGACATGACGTAAACCCCTGGTTGATGCACTGAATGTGTGTAACAGGTGTTCAGGTGTTACAGCGGGCAATTTTCTTAGGCAAAAAAAATTGGGCAAGCATTAGTTTCTCTTGTGAAAATACAGTGACAGCGTATTTTTAGCAGGATATTGGGTGTATGTATGATGTTGATTGTGCAGCACGTATGTGCTGTAAGCTGTAATGCAGGAAACTTGGAAGCTGAATTTCTGTGACCATGATGTACGGAGTAAGCAATTATGCTGAAGTAGAAAGCAGTATTTGATCAGGTTTTAATCCTGTTTAATGTATTTTCTTTCTAGCTAAAACACTTCTTAGCAGATGATTTCTTTTAATACTGTAATGTAATAAACTAGTGAAAGTTCTGTGATAGGCTTTTTGTATTTGCTGGCAATGAACAGCACTAATGGTGTTATTGAGTTAAATTTTCTATTTGGGATAAGGGAAACTTTATCTGGATAGAGTTAGATCTGTTTGGGTGGTGTATCTTAAATGGAATCTCTTACTGTCTTCTGAAATTAAAGTACATATTATTCAGTGTTGGGATTTATCATTGAATGTTGCTTTTAGCCTGGTTGCGTGTATCATGTTCAACTCAAAGCTGAAGGCAATGATCACATTGAAAGAGCTTTGCCACAGCATCGCGCAATTGAGGTAATTTTTTCTTTTTTTGTAGTATCACTTAAATACAAAATGCATCTGTCTAGGCATTATGTCTGTTCTATCAGCGGCAGTGTAATTGAATGCATTCTGTTTAGACAAGTGGCTTTCAGCAAGTTAGCTCCCTAAATACGGGCCCCGTATTGTGTGTCAGCACTATAGCTTAAAATTGAAATAAGATAAAGCCCAAACAGTAAACAAGTGAGCAGGATTCTTTCACAGTCACAGAGACTACATCAAGAAACAAGAGAATAAATCTATAGGATACCTTTCAGCATTTCTTTATGGTGTGGAACAAAGCACAAGCGACTTGAGGATGTCATAAATTGTCATATTATGCTATCTTCTTATTTAGTTATTGATTGATAGATAGATTTTGTTATGCTTTATTTGGTCCAAATCCTCAGTCTTAATGTAGATGAAATTGTCATTCAGACTAGTAAATCTTTATAAAATGTAATAATAACTTTGAATTGAAAACTGATGAAATCTTGTTAAATATTCCTCCATCTTTACTGATTCAGATTAGTTGCCTTGTGTTTATCTCTTGACATGTAGCAAAGGTTAATTAGCCTTCGTTAGTTGTCCAGAACTTTTCAGTGGGAGATGGTCATTATTTGAGCTCAGACATGCACCTGACCAGGGTGCCCTGCTTTGCAGCAAAACAGAAGGGCAGAAATCTTTCAAGTCCTTGGCATCCTCTTGCTAAGAGTGCTTACTTGTTGGGAAGGGGAAGAGAATGGCAACCCAAATTCCAGAAAATCATATGAAGATTACGTACTGCAAGTGACAGCTGTATGCAGTAGCTTGTACTAATAGTATCCTGGCTAGCCTGCCATTTTCTCCAGGAGAGAGAGGCGTTTGAAAGACACCTACAGGAAAAATTTACAGCCTCAGTGGCACCAGACTGTTGATACAGCACCTGGCGGAACTGTAACCTGTCTGTTACTGTAGTTATTATTTGAGTAAATGTCTTTCATTACTCTGATCGGAGTTCAGATTTAGAAACACAAATGGTTTGTATTTTAAACAATTTTGAAGAAGGTGAAGTTATGTATTTTTAAAGTAGGTTATATTATGATATGAACATACTCCTCATTAGTCAACTGTATAAACATCCCAGCATAGTAATATGCATCTCTTGGCACAGATGCAAAATAGCGAGACCTGTGTTCAGACATCAGGCAGTCCTGTGTATGTAACTTAGCCTCTTCCAAAATAATGCATGCTATTGATACTTCTTCCATTTTTAGTTTAACTTAATGCCATAAGCCTTGTGCTGTTAATGTACAAGTCTGTAATTGCAAGCTGTGCGCTCTGGGCGAAAAGTACTTGCAATTGGAAAGCCTTCAAGTTTCCATGTTGCTAGTATAGAACAAAATTCATGTCTTGTTTAAAATTGTGAGCAGTATTCGTGTTGTGCTAACTGTCCTCTGTTAACTCTTCCTCTGCTGGTAAAAACATCCCTGTGTTTTGTGTTTCAGGTTGGGAACAGTGACATTGATGATGTTAATATTATAGCATTCCGGCAAATTAATCAGTTTGATTTAAGTGGGAATGTAATTACATCTTCTGAATATCTCTCCACATTATGTGTAAGTTCAAGCCTTTCATCTTTGTCAAGTGTATTTGCCATTGGTTTCCCAATGTTTTTTTGCAGGGTCACTGGAAATTGTTCAGTAGCTAGAGCACACATTTAATTCAAATTATGACTAATACTTTAATTTGAATTTGAATTCCGGATAGAATTAGGATTCCAGTGTTCCTCACTGGTTGGTTTTAATGTTTCCATTTTTCATGGGAGTATGTTTAAGAAATAATTTCTCAGGTTGGCCTGTACATTTCTGGGTCTGATTCCCTGATTAGGGATGTCCTGTCTGTAG
>NW_009648710.1:1731291-1743943 GCF_000708025.1 Charadrius vociferus | reverse complement strand
GGAAAGCAAGGCAGCAGGGGTGAAATGATTCCTCTGCGTCAGAGAATAGCATTAATTCCTGAAACACCTAGAATTCTTGATGTGCATGTCTGCTAGCAAGAAGATACCATGTGAATGCAATGATACCATAGGACACATGAATTTATAAGTACAGCTAGAAGAGAGAGTATGAGACAAATAGTAAAGCTTGAAATTTTCAAAAGACTGCACTGTGATCTGAAAAAAACCCTTCCTGAACGCCTGTGATCCTTTTGGGTTATACTGCAAATGCTGGAAGTATCTGCAAGAGGTGTTAGTGTGGTAGGAATTCTAGTACAATTTCTCAGGTTTAAAAGCTTCTTGAAATGTTACCTACAAATATAAATGCAGTGCCTGGATTTCTTTCAGACTAGGCTGTTATGCATCTCACCTGCCAAGATCTCATTGCTAAGCTATTGGTTTCTTTGGGAGACATCCAGAGGATCCAACATTCAGAGCAGGTGTGAAGGGAAAATGTGTCACCTTACTGAAGAGCAACTGAGTGAGCTTCCTATCTTTCTGGGGAAATTTAGACACTTGCAATTCAGCCTAAGCAAATAGGACTTAATGTCAAAATGTAACTACATGGAAGTTATCCAAGCCTGTACCTGTTTCATATGAGGTTGGGTTTTGCGTTGCATGTAATGCACGTGCACTGTTGATGAGTGCATATCATCACCCTTGCTTTCAAGGTAGAAATTTTTGTCTTTGAAAGATGTGCTAAGATTTGATACAGACACAAGGAAGCGGTTTTGTGACTTCAGTCTGGTCCCTTCTGGTTGCATGGGCCTGATGAAACAACTGGAAATGCTCTGGTGAGCTGTGATTGGAGCTGCAACCATGGCAGCACTGGGCAGAATCAGTGAGAATTTAGTTGGGCTGTGTGTGCAAGGAGAGCCAAGTCTTAGCAAGTATCTGATCCAGAGGTTTAAAAACAATGGGATAGATGCTAGAAGGCAGCTTCAGTGGTCCACAAAAACCATCACTTTTCTTCCTGTGTCCCCTGGAGGAGGTGCAGTGGCTGATAAACTTTTGTGCATACAAGCAGCCTCATGTAAGGGCGTGCTGCTCCCCCTACCAGCCTTATTCGACTGTCATACAACCCTCTTTTAATTATGCTGGTTTCTGAGAAAACTGTATTGCTGAGGACTTCAGGCCTATTCTGTAGCCTGAGGATGTCTAGCTTGTTAAATACGTTTAGAGAAATTGAAATCAAGCAAACTGAGCCTATTGGAGAAATGGAAACAACCCCCAGCTGCAAATTCCTGTGAAACTGCTGGGTTTATTTAAAAGAGTTGTTCGGTTCTGGTTGATGCACGGCATAGACTACTTTTAGTACACTAGATACATGAAAATGTCATATATCAGTTGTTCCTAAATGATTTCAAGTTCTGTAAAAAGACTGTTTCTGTGACTTCACGTCCCAGAGTAGAACAATTCCCAATGTTCTTACTTAACAACTGTCTGTTTATAAAACACATGACAAATTTTGAAGTGCTTTTGTCCCTTAAGGTGTGGGATTTCTTAAATATCTACCTATTGTAGTGCAGGCTCAGAAATGCCTGGTTTGTGCTGTCTTCTTTCCCTCACAGGTGAAGCTCTACAAAAGTGAAAATCTTGACAACCCAATTCATACAGTCAACTTAGGCCTATCCCTGTTTTTCCATTTCCCACCACTGCTCCGAGATGGAGAGGTAAGAATATTAGCTTTGCTCTCTTTCATTTTTTTTCCGAAGGACACTGAAGTGTTATTTATGGTGTGCCTGCAGTACCGTATTCATGCCAAAGTGACCAGTGTCTCAGAAGATCTGAAGCCTGTTAAACTGACTTTTGCCTTTAAATCTAATTTTGTCCCAGACTGCTACTGATGCTGTAGCCTGAGTGTATTTTTTACCCACAGAATTATGTGGTACTCCTGGATTCTACGTTGTCAAAATCGCAGTATGACTACACCCTGCCTCAAGTTTCATTCACTGCTATTGGATATCATAAACACATTACACTGATCTTTAGTCCCACTGTAAGTACAAAATACTTAAATGTTCAAGTGTTCACCTTGAGACTGAGTATATAGCCTGCATGTTATTTGTGGTCTTGGCCAAACTTTCTATTAATGTAAATATAAAGAGGTTTGTGCGTGGCATTAAAGTGACAGTGAATTTGGATTTGGCCACATGTAAGACATCAGGCAGGGATGTAATAAGGTGGTATATTACGGGAGACAGGTAAGGAGTTCAAGAAGGAGTTATAGCCGTGATACTAACTGAAAGGTTGCAGTAACTGAGGGCTGAAAGGGAAAGATAGGCTTGTTGTCAGAATTCCTTTAACGATTTCTGTGTATATGAAAGAAGTATCACCAGGCCAAAAAGAGATCTTTAGTTATTGGAGAGGAGGGAAGGGGTAAAGCAGAGGAGTTCTCAAACTAGCACCAGGGGAAAACTCCTTTGAGTGAGAGGTGTCTCTTTGCACTTCTGAACAGTGCAGTCAATTTAGTGAAATGTTCGTTCTGTAATACTTTTAAATGATCTATTTCTCTTCTGCACTGCTGCATGTTCATATGCCAGTGAAACATGAGGGAAACATGAAAAGGCAGTTATAAATGAAGGATGCAGATATGCCTTGAAAGATGTTGTTCTAGTATGGTTGCTGTAGTATTATCATTGGGATCACAGAGGTTTGGGCAGCATGTGACAGGTAAATCAAAGCACACCAGGTTGACTGTAAAGTGGAGGCTGACCATCAGTGAGTTAACTTTTAAAAACAGCAAACCCCAGGAAGAAGGTAATAGATGAATGAATCTGATCAAGAGGACTGCTTCGAAGTCGTATGTAAAGTAAATCTTAGAGCAGTACTTAGAAGGAAGTCAGATGGGAAGGTCTGGGCATGCCACATGATCTGTGCTGGCATTGCTTAAAGCCGAGGGATTTCATAGTCAAAATGGCTGTTTAAAAAAACAAAAGAAAAATCCATAGTCCTCATTGTTTTCAGAGAAAGCTGCCTGAACAAGATATTGCCCAAGGATCTTACATCGCGTTACCACTGACACTGCTTCTGTTGTTGGCTGGTTACAACCACGATAAGGTAAGTCATGGGTTTTATTTGTCTTACCCAAATACTATTGTCCTGTCAATGAATACTTTGTTAAGGTGGTTATCCAGACAGAGGTGCAGTCAGCAGTCATCTTATGTGACACATTTTAAGAAAAGCCACAACTTAGCTAAGTTTTTGGACAGTGACCTTACTTTGAAAAAAGTTAGTGTGACAGTGAGTTCTTGTGCTGTTCCTGAATTTTGTCTTCTCATTTGAGGGCTCTGGGAAAAAATGGAATACAGCATAATTCAAATTCAGGTAGCTAGACCCAATGACAATGGGAATGAAAATAATTATTTTATTGGCTTCGGGAGCAATCAGACTGGAAAAAAAACTTGCAAGTCATTGAGTCTGGTTTCTTTAGCTTTACACCCTCCCTAGTGAAAAGGTCTCGAGAGAAATATAACTACTTACTATATAACCCCCTCTGTCTTTGTTAAAAAGCCATGTTCTTCTAGTCTTCTCTGATATGGCTGTCTGTACAGTTTGATTTCCTGTCAAACATGGGTAAGACAGCACAGAACGTGGGATTCTCCAGGATTTTCTCCAATGTCACTGAAAGTGTCTCCACTGAAAATAGCAGTCGTCTTCAAGACTCAGGACAAGAACTGCTGTTCTTGGCTAGATGACTGCAGGAAAAAAGTTACTGACAATCATTTTAGGCTTTGATTATCAGAAATTCCCAGAGGTTTGGTTTGATTGCTTCCCAAGATTTGCTGCCATTTTTTGATGTCTTTGTAGATGTGCAATTTAAAAATAGATTCTATTTGTTTTGGGTTGCATCAGTCTAAAGAATGTTATTGTACAGACCTTACATACCATTGTAATCACAAGCTGCTTCCTTTTTTTTTTTCCCCTAGCTTATTCCCTTATTGCTACAGCTGACAACTCGACTGCAAGGAGTACGTGCTCTCGGACAGACAGGTTCTGACACAGGTGGCTCAGAAGATGCAAAGAGACAAACAAAAAAACAGAAGACAAGACGGACGTGAGATGAAAGGAATGACTGAATGAAGTGGTGCTCTGTGAAACTGGAGCCTGAGGAAGCAAAGCCACTGAAATGCATTTTTGTTGAATTTGGGGACTTCACATTTTCATTGTTGCTATGTGAGTGCCGTTTGTCATACTAGCTCCATTTTGATTGTATATTTTTGGTGGAGTCTATAGATTTCCTGTTGTAAAGTAATGAAATGAATGCCTCTGTTGTCACTGTGAGTATATCTCCCATACTTGAAGACAATTCATGATTTTTTTTTCTCTTCAGTGGAACAGGTCATGCTGCCTTCACTAATGATTTGTAAAAGCAGTGGTAATAGACTGCTTGACTTCACTTTCAGTCTCTAGATTTTGGGATAGTTTTTCCTTACCTTTTGAAATACCCACTTTACAGAAGCAGCAGGCAGGGTTTTTACAAAATTGGTGGTGCTTAAAACAAAGTTTTGGGGGACATACATGAGCTGGTGAATCATGTCTTTGGCACTTCCAGTTCAGCAGCTTGATTGAAGAGTCTGTCATCTGCACAGCTGTGATTTCAGTTCTTATCCAATGATTATGTTATCTTTGATTAAAATCAAGTTTTTGCCCAATGAAGACAAATTCTTAATGTCAGGTAAGGCTAGTTGTTAATGCCAGGTAAGTTCTGTTGATCCTACTGCAAAAGCGGTGTTTAAATTTCAGTTCCATACGCAGTGTGATCTCTTTACACCTGCAGTACTCCTGAAGTGGCTCGAGCTGGTTGTACTATTCTTTCCAAAGCTGTACTGTGTTGTCAGAGATACCCATTCGCCCACGTGGCTGTCACATCTGCTGCTCAGACCACGTGCAGCCTTTTTGCCTGTTGATTGATTTATTTATTTTTTCACTTTACTTTAAGAAATGTGAGCTTTTCAAAATCCTCAGCATGTACAGTCCCGATAATGTAGTCTGTAATAAATAACTGTTTCTTACAGGCTATCTTTTGATTCTTGTTTGAAGTAGCCAGTTGGGCATACACAGTTTAAATGTTAATGGGGCTTTTTATTGACAAATAGTATAAAAGTTAATAAAGCTTTTGGAAGATGCACATAAATACCTACAAATATTGCAAAGACACTGGTACTGCCAGTAAGTGGCAATGTTTCTCTTTTATAGTACTTGAAATAAAGTCCCTTTACATTTAAATATTTAAGCTTACAAAACCTACCATTCTTAGAAATTTGGATGCTAAAGGTTTTATGATTTTTGCTGGTATTTTGCATTAGTTTGGGCCTAAATAATTAAAACTTCATTCTGTGATCATTGTCTCTCTCAGAGGGAAATTCTATCAAGATCATAATAAAAATGAAGAGTGTTGACAAAGTGTGTATGTATCGAGTTTGAAATGAAACTCTAAATAAAATACCATGCTCTCTACTTAATGACCTTGAATTTTATATTGCTGTGATGAAATATATGGGGAAAAAACGAAATGTTGTAAGATATATAATAAATTGTATATTTTCAATACATCTTTATTTTAAGCTGGTGAATGTTAATAAAGATATTGCTGCTTTGGGGGAATGTATGAGGAAGAATTGCACGTGTCCGTGTGCCTTGAGGGGAATACCAGATATTCTGACCTCAGAACTGTGGGACTTGCTGATGATTGACTTTAAACATTGAAAATGCTGTTACTAAAAAGAAAAAGAAAAAAAAAAGTGTTAATGCTTGCTAATTTAATGCTTGCTTCTAAACCTAGGGTTTGCCCAATGTCTCTTCTCAAAATTTTCTTTTCTTTGCCTTCTGCAACACACTGGTGGGCTACCTGCTTCCAGCTGTGTGTTTGAGATTTATTCTGCTTTTGAAGTGTTTATTCCTAACAAAAACTATAGCTTGCACTTTCTCACTTGGCAGAGAAGTCATGGTGCTCTCTGAGAACATGGGGAAAACTAATACATGAGAGAATTTTCTAAAGCAGAACTGACATAATAAATGTCAAGGAATCAATATCTCCAATTATATTTAGAAACCAATAATCAGATACACAGACCCAAGCAGAAAAATTAGCAATGTGGTCTCTCAAATCCCCAGAGCCACATGCCTAAAGCGAGGATAGAGTGAGGTCTGTGCACGCTACCCACAAACAGGCTGACTGGGGCACCGGGAGGGAATATCTGTATGAACACGGTCTGCATGACCAAACTCCTCCTGCCTCCAGCTGCCCAGCCCAGGTACCTGGGTGGTACGTGGTACCTCTGCAGTCCGCACAGCCCTTCACCCACAGACTTGGGGTGGTGACAGCTCTGCCTTGTTGCTCTTGATAGAGCATGTAGCTCTAGAGGATCTTCTTTGTGCAGCGTGACTGCATTACAGTGCTTTTCAGTGCAGAAATGGGGGATTCAGTTTAGGATTACCTTCTGTACTCTTCTGAGTTGAATATTTAGGTATTATTTGCTCCACATGTCTGTTTGCAATTGATTTTGTGCTCTGAAAACCAAGACTTCAGTACCAATTGGACTGGCCTTTTCAGTATTTCTTATTGAAAATGTCAGTTAAAGCTGCTTGTCCCATCTTTAATTTATGTTAATATGGAGATTAAATGCAGAATGGGACTAACATTTAGATGTTGACTCCTACTAGAAAACTTCCAAGGCTCAGTGTTTACTATTTTTTGCAGGCACAATAGTGAAAGGATGATAAATTCATTTGCTTGGTGAGCTAAATATGGGCAAATGGCTGAATTCTGTTGGAGATGTGAGTAAGGTCCTCCGGATAAAGATGGCATTGCATGTTACTTGATTTTTCTATCAAAAGCAACAATGAATATTACAAGTATTTGGTTGGCTCATCAGTGATGCACAGAAGTCTATTGTTTAAGAATGAAATGGATCATTAGTATTGAATTTTACAATTTCTTTATACATGGTTCAGCTTAGTTTCTAAAGCATCGTCTTTATTAGATGTATGACAGATTCCAAAACCAAGTGGTTTTGATGCATAAGCAACAATGTTGTTAAATAAAGATACAGCAATTTAAAACCCCAATGTGCTTAAAAGCAGGAAAACAAATACTTAGAGAAATAAGCATTCTTAGCGAGGGTGGAGAAGCACAGGTTTCTTTTCATAGTTAATAGTCTTTGTGATTATTTTTAAAATCTAAATTTCAGTATTTGCTGAGTTGCACTATTTAATGTAAGATACATAGTTGTATGAATCAGATTCTTGGGGCTAAGTGTTCATTTGTTTTTCTTAATTAAGAATGTGTAGGGGAAAAATGATAACATAGTGTGAGATTGGGTCTGTAGATCTCTTTGGGGCTGAACAGGGCATGAAGTGCCCAACGTGCCAGCCAGCTCAGTGCTTCCCTTCCTACAGAGGATAGGATTTCAGGAGGAAATCTCAAAAATGAATGTTACTGCTTTATGCACGGCTGTACTGACCGAGGCTCCCAGCCTCCTACCAGGTTACTTTTTACACAGCAGACTAGCTATGATCCTTGCCAACTTCTTTAACTCACCAAAGAAAGAAAGAAAAGAAAATTAATTCAGTCAAGGCTGACAGCAAACATGCCATCCTCTGGTATAGCAGTTCGATGCTAGGGTGCTGTCCTTAGATATTTTGCTTTCTAGCAGCAAATACGTCTAGACTGTGAAAACAAGAAGACCCCAACTTGATTCCTACTGCTGTTCTTCTTTGTGTGAATTCTGTTCTTCAGTTATTGTAAGTGCAACTGTAGAATTAGCAATTTTAGTAAGTAATGAGTACCTGTCTCAGCACTGTGCTGAGGAAACATGGACTAAGCACTGAGGCTTTTGAAGGTATGATGGCTTTGAAAATCCTACTAGAAATCTATGTAACTGACTTGTCCAGAAGAGCTGAGGCTGAATGTGGAATTGAACCCTCAGATGACTGATGTCTAATTTTCCTCTTATTCAGTATTCCCTACTTTGCATGGTATCTGTATTTCTATTTTTTCCAGTCTGAAAGTAATTTAAATTGGGCTTCTTGCAAAGGTAGAGGCAATAAAATGAGTGATGTAGAAAAGGCCTGAAAGGCAGCAAATTTCCTGAGCTGAGCACAACAGCATTGGCTCAAATCACACCAAGTGGTGGGTTCATGTTATGTGTGGTAAGCAGATAGATCGGTGGCTTTAGAAAACCTCTGAACGTCTCTGAAAATCCAGTAAATCTATTTCTGGTGCATTATTGACTGATGCCAGGACTCTGTAATTTCTTTTTTTTTCTTCCATTTTAAAAGAACACCAATGAGTTTAGTCTCTGTCATTCAGTCATTTATTTAAACCTGGAACAGGCCCATACGTCCTTGTACCAATGAAGAGCAGCTCTACGCTAATTAGCATTCCCTGAGCCTTTGTGGATTATTATTAGCAAGTGCAACTTTTTCCCCTTGAATGTTGTACAGAGCTTTTGTGAGCTTTTTACATCAGCTAACTTGTCCTTTCAATTTTCTATTATACCTTTTGTAATTGCTTTCTGTCTATATTTGATATGTTGTTGCTTTACTCCAGTAACTTACATCGTCACTTTTAACTGTTCGCTATTACTGGGATCAACATGGTTGCATTATTTACTTTGTTTGCTTTAAATATCACTTTTTCTTTGTTCTCCTCCCTCCTCTCCCACCATCTTTCTGGGAATATTTGAGTTTAGCAACATGATGCTGTCTGAAGTCGTATTTGTTACCTTCATAGCCTAAAACCATGATTACTTTAAGCCCAATGATATATTATCATAAAGCACTAAACACCCACCAGACCATTATTGAATTTATCATATCTAAGAGCTCAATAAACAGTGGAAAGATAAACTTGTTTTTTACTGCCTATGGAAGGCAGCAGGTTGATTCCTCCTTTAATTCTCATTTCTGTCAATACTAGAATAATTAAATCCCCATCACGAAGACTCTAGTTTCTTCACAGGTCTCTTATCACACTGGGTCTAGCTACACTTTTTTTTTTTTTTTCCAAAAAGCATAGGGTTGTGATAACCCATCAACAAATTCCCCCTCCAAGCCTTCCTACTCCCAGGCAAAAGAGAAAATAATAGGGGCTTAAGTAAAACACATGAAAAGGAACTGCTTTGTTTCTATGGTCGCCAGTGGTTGCTGCATTAAGGTGGTTTCTACAGCAGTGATTAGGAAGCACGTTCATGTGCTCCATTCTGTACCGCAGGGCTTGCTCCTTCGGGAAGCAGGGGATGGGATGCTGCCCAGGCCCTCCTCTCCCCTCTCCTCAATACCTGGGATGTGTGACAGACATGGATGATTTCTCTTAGCAGATGAACTCAAAAGTCCATTAAGTGCACGTCTGCAGGCTTTGGGCCTGAGTGGCTTGTTTTCTGCTATGCAGGCAGGCCTGATGGAGTTTAACCAGCACCTGTGATTCTCGGCCCATCTGATACAGCCCTCTCTGTCACTAGAGGACCAAAGCCCTTTATGTGCAGAGAGGAAAAAATATTTTGTCTTAATAAACATGGAAATTGGACGCTGCTACGGTTTGAGAGTCCTTAACAATTTGTGGTCGTTTAGATAATCATTCTATCACCCAATGACCTCTTCCCACCCAGGAAAGGGAATCGGGAAAAACAAGGAAACCTGGGACCTGAAGTATAAACAGATTTAATAGAATAAGATTAGATAATTAACATTAACAGCACTAAAGAACCAATATTGATCCCGACACCAATACAGAATATACAAAGATTGTACTCAGCCAATTCTATCAGTAGGAAGCTGTGCACTCCCAGCAGTGGACAGCAAATGTCGGACACTGCGAGCGCTACAGCTTCAGGAGGAGGGGAAGGCCTCAGGAGTCCGGCACCAGGACACGAAGTTCTCAGGATGGCAGCCATCAAGGGAGAGAGAGAAATTCGCAGCAAACTTTCTAATTTATAGTGAGTGTGACATTGATGGTATGAAATAATCCTGTTAGCCAGCTTAGGTCAAGTGCCCAGGTCTCGCTCCTCCTCATCCCCACACCTGGTGAGCTCAAAACCACTGAGACCTTGAGACCCACACACTATAGCTGGCTGTAAAATAAATATTTTCACAAATTCAGACACTGGAGTCTTCTAAAAGTGCAGTTTTCCCCAAGTATTAGAAGAGAAATTAGTCCTGTGTCTCTCAAACCAGGACAGACGCAAATTTACTTATGCATTTAAAATCAGAAATGGTGTTTCCCTTCTATTCTGCTCTCCAGCTGTATGTGCTATTACCCTTGGGGAGGCTTGGTGCGATTGTGGAGTACGAGTACAAGGGACTCCATCATTCTTTCTGGCATAAGGGAACGAAAGATCAACTTTAACTAGTAAGTGTCAGCTCTGAAACAAGCTCTGTAAGGACTGTAAGCTTGTATTAATAAGGATTCATGCAGCTATGCGTGCTCATACAAAGCTCAGTCCAGCAGTGATATCTCAAGTCATGGTGAGCAGATGTGGAATTGGTAATGTACAATGAAGTCATAACTTCACAAAGTAAACAAGTTTTAAAAAAATGTATTCCCATGTTGCTTTTCGTGTTTATAGCTGCATAAATCTCATCTGTGTTTGTATTTATATTTTTACTGTTCTCAGTAAATTTTTTCTTGCCTCTCTGTGGTCCAGGTGTGAGAATGGAGTAAGCGATGTCGTGGCTGTGCTGAGCAGTCAGCACTGACTGAAGAATGGGAAATAAGACCATGATTTTCACTTTTTATAGTATGGATGAACTTTGTAAAATTACAATTTTCCTTTCAGTGCTTTTTTATTTCTGGTGAGTGCCAGGGTAGAAGATGACCAAAAAGAGATGTTGGTACTTTGGGAATTAATTTTCATTTGTCTGCATGTAACTTCCAGCTCTACGAGCTGGCACTTTGGTTCATGGAGACTCAGATCCTGGGCTGAGACCCATGTGTATGGAGCAGTTCAGGTGTCAGCAAGTTAGGTCGACCTATCTGCCTCCTAATCCTGCCAGAGCCACTACTCACAGCAGGAGTGGGGGGAATCTAGGCTTTGAAAATCAAGAAGGAGGAGTTAAAATAAGCATATAATATTAATTATAAAATGAAATTCTCTGCTCTGGTCCTTGAAACCTGGTACCAGCTCTCCTGCTGTGTCTTAAATATATAGAATAAATGATGATTTCATAAGTGGGCTGTTGCTTTTCCTGCATTGCTTGCCACAAGGGCACTGGGTAGTCAAACACCTATTACCAGCATGCAAGCAAGATCTCTCCAGGAGACTGAGGCTATGTCCCAGCAAAATGTTTGTTTTGTAGGTCCAGGCTCAGTTGCTGATGTGTGTATAAATATAGCTTCAGTGTTTAGGTATGTTTCTGTTTCACTTTAGCTATGTAGACAGATCTTCTACAGAAAAAAATACAAAATACTGAGAAAGCTCAGCTTTTGAGTAAAGGTGGCCTACACAATTAGAAGGCTTCCTCTTTGCTATAGTGTTCAGTCATTTAAATATCAGCTGAATAAATACAGAAAGGAAGCAGCAAAGAAGAGAAAAGATGAGGGCACAAACATATTTGGCTCTTTAGTTTTTATTCTTCATTGTGCTGCGCGATGTTTCTTTTCTTTGTCAAACTAATTAGCAAAAAAATCCATCCATAAAGCCCTGCCTGAGCTTATTGCTAGGTCAACAAGCCTACATTCTTTCTGTTAGTGAATGCTGTCTGTGATTACTCCATTCATTAATTTTTACATAGGAAGTAATACCTCTGCCTTGATCTGTATAAACACATAGATTTCTCTTCCAAATCAAACTTCCTCCATACTATGTGCTGTTGCTGGGAGGAAAGCAGAGAGCTAGTACAGTATCAAATCAAGTTAAAGAATGCAATTTCATAAAAATAACCAATAGTAGTTAGTGCTTATTATATTATGCAAGATAAACTGTGGCAGACAAGTTGCATTGATTGCATGTTGTGTGATTTATAACTCTGAAAACAAAACACTCAGTATGTTCTGACTGCAGACATGGATGCGCTCTTAGATAACTGAGCTCTCTTCTGTATGCTCAAGATAGCAGCATTAGATAAGGCTGGACAAGGATCTGAATTCACGTATTTCCACTTTTCAGAAAAAGGTCTTGTCAAGAGCAAGGAAATTTTTAATCTGCTTTTCAAGGACATACTGGAAATTTGGAATTTTTTAGTGCTAAATGGCATGGACATTGTCCCAAATGGTTATTTTTATTTGCTAGCTGAAGTGTGGAGGCTTTCTGAAAGCCAAACTGAAGATCTAATGCCACATCGTTCTAGACACCTTGCTTAGTTGCATAAGAAAGCGTCCCTACTTAATGCCCAAAGGCCTTACAGTCTAAATGGATGAGAGAGATAAAAGATGATAGAAAATTCAGGTGTGTGTAGTCTATACGATAGCCACCAAGACCTAAAGAAGTCAAAACCCACATCATAGTCACTAAACATTGCAATGCCCAGTCCCCAGCTAGCTGTTCCCTGCTAGAGTATCCACACACACCCTCACCCCCAACACTTAGAATTCTGGTAAGCAAAGCCTTTAGATGAACCTTCAAGACAGCTCAGTGCTTCAGGGATCTGGGAAAAGGGAACTGAAAGAAAGCAC
>NW_009648710.1:1696160-1731249 GCF_000708025.1 Charadrius vociferus | reverse complement strand
AATTTGAATTTTACTGATTTAAGACAGAGCAGAGAGAGTTGGTCTTTTTAAAAAAAATGATACATCTCTCCTGAACGTATGACAGCTTCCTTCCTTCAAGTAAATCTTAAGTATTTTCCTTTCTCTTTGCATGAGCCTTTCTTAGGTCTATTGTATCAGTTTTGTTCTCCGTATTACAAGAGGAGAAGAGCAACAGATGTGTTTCTCCATTTTCTTCAGGGTCTTGCAAATCTTGCCTGGGGATATTTGTTAGTTTTTTGTTTCTTCTAATTTCCTTCTGTTTAAAAGAATAAGATATAATAGGGTGAAGCCATCTGCATATTTGTACTTCTCAGATGAGGATTATTTCATTTGCAAGGAGCTTAATGGAATTCTGAAGAATCAGATTTGTTTATCATTTTAGGGAATGGGATGACATTTCTGCTTAAAAAATAATTACTACAATATAGCACATTTGTGAGACTTTGTGCAGATTGAGAACACCCCCCCCTCCCATTCTCATGAGAGCGATTGGTCCTTTTGCCATTTGTAAAAATGACTCTAAAATGATGGCTTTAGTGATTAAAGACTGAAAGAAAGAGGTCTCAGAATAACCAATGGGTTCTCCAGCATATGTTAATATATTCTGTTTGGAAAGGTTACTTCCATTTATATTCCAGATGAAAATACTTTGTGACTTTATGGCATGTAATCACATTTTTTTCTACAGAAGCTAAGTACTCTGGTTAACATGGGGAATAAGAATCTAAAAAAATCATAAAGGATTAAATTAATGAGGAAGTGTTGATTTCAATAAAAACACATTTTAAAAGATTGGAAATAAAGAAACATACTGATAGAGTAATTTTTTTCTCTTAAATAATATTTTCATTTTATTATATCATAGATAATATATTTATACTACAATGGCAAAAATAAAAAATGGAACAAGAATTTTTAATTTAATAAAAATGGGTTTGTATTTGCCTAAAAAATTTCTGGAAATTTCATTTTACTGGATTTTTGTGGGTTTTTTTTCATTTCATGTTGTAACAGAAAGAAATCTGAAATCCAGGTCTTTCTCCTGGAAAGGAAACTTGTACATTCAAATGGCTCCAGCCAGAGCACTCAGAATGTTTTGCAGTGAGCCAAGTCTTTTCTTGAAAGCTCACATTTCTGCAGGCCAGCTGTCTAATCTGAGAAATTCAGGTGGATATGTGATACACCTGGCATTCCTGGCAGGCAGTGGGGTCCTTCATGTTTGTCTTTGCCACTGTGAGAAACAAGCTTCTCTCCCTGCAGAAATTTTCTGCCTCATCCTTCACCCTCCTCAGGGGAAATCTATCAGTAAGGTAAATTAGGTCTAAGCAGGAAAGATTTTTCCAGATCCCTGAAGTGGTTTGGAGCTTGGAAATTTTTTCCTACCTGTTCCAGGCTAGGGCATAAATAAGCCCTTCCTCGGTTTTTCCCTGAAATATTTTCCACTCCTTTACATCCAGGCCCAACTTTGCCACTAGAAGCACTCATTTGGAGAATACGAAATCATTCAGGTCCCAGTCACTCCTCCCTGCTAGAATGGGTGAAGGGCATCTTAGCATCTTAAGAAGGTGTTTTAAACATAAAGCTAGGAGTCACAGTGATCTGGGCTGTGTATTAGCTGCTGCAGCGTTGAACTCAGCACAAAAAAACCCTGAATAAATAAATCAGGGATGGTAACTTCACAGTACCCTGGTTAAAAAGCTACTAGCACTGAAGGGAACTAGTTTTAGCAAGATCAGATGTCTGTACAATACACTGCAGTCAGGTAGCTGTGAGCATTCCCTCAGCTGACGACAATATGTTATACAGATAGCAAGAATCCCATGCAGTATTTGGAGCTGGGGATAGGACAAGCAAAATCAAAATCTCTGAAGTCCAACCTGTTAGAGCCATGAGGATGTTTTAACTAAGAGATAAATAAGCAGACAGATTTATTACAGCTCCTAATGTATGAAGTACCAGACAGGCATGGGTGATACTAACTTTCTGAGAAATTGTGAGACACCAGGCACAGTCTGTGAGTTGTTAGCAGGACTATCTAACTGCTGGTGCCGGTTTTGCAAAGCGGGAGAGGGCCTTTGACTGCTCTGCAGTATTTCTTTTACCTGGACTTGTGCAAAGTGTTCGATGCTGTCCCACACAATATCCTGGTCTCTAAATTGAAGAGACATGGATTTGACAAATGGACCACTTGGTGGATAAAGAACTGGCTGGATGGGCACACTCACAGAGTTGTGGTCAATGGGTCGATGCCCAAGTGGAGACCAATAACAAGTGGTGTTCCTCAGGGGTCGGTGCTGGGACCTGCACTGTTCAACATCTTTGTCAGTGACATGGACAGTGGGGTTGAGTGCACCCTCAGCAAGTTTGCCAACGATACCAAGCTGTTTGGCGAGGTAGACACGCTGGAGGGGAGGGATGCCATCCAGAGGGACCTGGACAGGCTGGAGAGGTGGGCCCAAGCCAACCTCATGCAGTTCAACAAGGCCAAGTGCAAGGTCCTACATCTGGGTTGGGGCAATCCCAAGCACAAATATAGGCTCGGCGGGGAATGGCTGGAGAGCAGCCCTGAGGAGAAGGACCTGGGTGTGCTGATTGACGAGAAGCTCAACATGAGCCAACAATGTGCAATCGCAGCCCAGAAGGCCAACCATATCCTGGGCTGCATCAAAAGGAGTGTGGCCAGCAGGTCAAAGGAGGTGATTCTGCCCCTCTACTCCACTCTTGTGAGACCACACCTGGAGTACTGCATCCAGCTCTGGAGTCTCCAACATAAGAAAGACATGGACCTGCTGGAGCGTGTCCAGAGGAGAGCCACGAGGATGATCCGAAGGCTGAAGCACTTCTCCTGTGAGGAGAGGGTGAGAGAGTTGGGGCTGTTCAGCCTGGAGAAGAGAAGACTCCAGGGAAATCTTATTGCGGCCTTCCAGTACTTAAAGGGCCTACGGGAGAGCTGGGGAAGGACATTTTACTAGGGCATGTAGAGATAGGACGAGGGGGAATGGCTATAAACTGGAAGAGGGCAGGTTTAGATTAAACATTAGGAAGAAATATTTTACTTTGAGGGTGGTGAGGCACCGGAACAGGTTGCCCAGAGAAGTTGTTGAGGCCCCATTCCCTGGAGATGTCTAAGGCCAGGCTGGACGTGGCCTTGGGCAACCTGGTCTGGTGGGAGGTGTCCCTGCCTATGGTAGTGGGGTTGGAACTCGATGATCTTCAAGGTCCTTTCCAACTTAAACCATTCTGTGATTCTATGATTCTTTTGCAGCATCAGTAGGCTCGTGTAAACCTTTTTTTTTGTAATATAAACACCAATTCACATACTCCAGTAAATGCCTCCTGGGCAGCAGCATATGCACAAAGAGGAGCAATATACTTTCCCTGGTTCAGAAAAGTTTCCCTGATTACTGATTATTATCTCAAAGGACCATCACCTGTATCCTTTTTTTCCCCACTTTTTAAATAACCTGGCTTACATAGCTCTACTGCCTTAGTTTAGGTGGCAGCGACAGCTTTACTGGACTGTTCACCTTCCAGCAGCTCCCTAGCCAGGGTATGGCCCAGGGAAGAGGGCTAGAGGCGAAAGCCCTGCTCGTTAGTGAGATGAAGTACAGCTGTGGGCTGACATAGAAGGCCCAGCCCACAGAGAGGTGAGGCCTACCTTTTAGGGTCAGCTTCTGAGAGAGGAAGCCTGGGAGGAAGCACTGATGCCATTTGTGAGCTATAAGCATACCTGGGGCCTGCAGCAGTGGGGGAACCTGGCTATGACTGAATTCCCTGCAAAAACATGAGCTGAGAAGTTTCTTCTGTCCTGGGAGAAGGTCATGGTTAAATGCCCACAAACCTAAACCTGTTAACCAAAAAAATCTTATGGTCTTAAATCTAGTGAAATGAAGGGGACCATCTGGGCCTCCTGAAGAAAGGCTTTACCCTGGAAGGCTGCGATTCAAGCTGAGTTTGCAGAGGAGGAGACAGCAAGGAGCCAAGCCCTTCTCCTGCACAATGTGGTATGTTCTCCCACCGGGTATGTTGTCACTTTTGGGGACAGCATTGTGTCTCAACACCTCTGTGTGTGGGAGCAGATGTGGCTGCCCTCGGTAGGGTAATAACAGAAGAGTTGGCTTCCGGTTCCTTCAGTTACCGTGATGTTCACTGGTATTGGGTGCTTTCTTTTATGGATAGTGAATTACTTTCCCCCTAAGAGAATGGGGCTTAGCACTTTGTGCAAAAGCTTAGCAGAACAGCAGTCTTGCACATCTTATTTGACCTGTTTCAGGAGTCTGCTGTGTCTGTATGGAGATGGGTTGGAAATCAAGGAAGAGTCTGTAGCAAACTCCTGGGCTTTGTAAGACTGAGAAAGCTTGTTCATTGCAAATGGTGTTCTGAGGTTCCTTTGCTCAGCTCTGAACTTGCTGATCAGTCCAAGCTCTTCAGATTCTATTTTGCACTGTGTTACAGTTGCTGTAAGTGAGTGCTACTCTGTTGAATACTGCTTCTTTTGACTGGGGATCTAATTATTACTAAAATGAAGATGTACTTGTAAGCTAAGTATTTGAGCTTGCAGACTGTTTTGGCGTGAACTTTGAAAAATCACTTTTCTTCTCCAGTATTTTTTAATTTTAATATTCTTCTTGTTCCTTTTCAAGCCTTGCTGTTCCTGGGAGGAGTGAGGAATAGATTGTTTTCATTATCATTATTTCAGAATGGGGGGCAGGAGATTGTAACAATCCTATTTCACACTTTCATGACTTGCCATGTGGTGATGACATATGCCCTCCAGCAGGAAGCACTACCAAGTGGCTCTCAATCTCTCAAATTATGCTGAGCCATATTGCCATTCCCAAAACTTTGTGTTTTCTGCAGTATGTATAATCTGGTGCTCCCTAGACCTTTGTAAATAATTGATATTCATAATTCCTATGCAGTAAGTCAAGGATTTATAGGGATATCTCTTAGAAGTCTCGCCTGTTCCTTTGGTCTCAAAGCAGAAGAGTTGTTTAATAGGCACAGCAATAATACATTCCACAACCAGAAAAGAAAACTAGGGCTGCTTGGTAATATAGTGGAATTTTAGTAGGATATAATTATGGATGAAACCTAGGCAGTACACAAGACTTAAAATGTAACTTCTAAAAGGGGAAAAAGAAAGTTAACATTTCATCTTGACCCACTGTGATCTAAAAGAAAGATCATCTCCTGTGTGCCACTTGTGATCTAGAGCAACTGTTCTCTCTGTCATTGCTTTCATAATCCTTAGTGTGCATATGTTCCCTCTCAGGATTGCAATACGAGACGATGTGGCTGTGAGCCAAGCAGTATCTTTAGTGTTGAGTGCTTTCAAGAATGGAGAGTAAAGCCTTGCTGATACAATGAGGACTGAAGTATCAAAACACATCTGATCTTTCTTGAAGCAGTAGGAAGAACTGTACAATACCTAAATGTGAACACGCTGGCGTACAGATTGATGCTGTACAGACTTGATGACTAGATGTTAATGGGCGCAGGACAGAAAGCTGACTAGCGGTAGGTAAGTGTAGTGAGCTGCAGTGAAGAGCTGAAAAATGGAAGAATTTGGAGGTGAAACAAAACTTGCACCTCTGTACTCCTGTTTAAAGTATCAGCTGCAGCAATAATACATCTCCGCAGACAGCATTGAATAAGTGTGATATACAAATGTGATTTCCTGGTATGTCATACACTAAACAGTTTTCATGGGATGACCAAATGTGTGTTCTGGGAATGGGCCAAAGATTTTCCTCTTTCATTTGTAGTAACCAGAAAAGATACCGTAAATAACTCAAACCTGGGAAGAGTAATTTCTACTCCTCAGGTTGCTTGTCAGATCTGAATATGATAAACATTAAATGACAGCAATTTCAGTATAAATTCAATTATCTGTGTGTAGCAAATTAAAATTAGACACATTATTTAGTCTGGAAATTCATCCTAATGGAGAATGCAATTTGTTTCCTATTGAAGAGTTGTGTGTCTCTTGGGTATAGCATCAGTTCAGGAGGAGCATTGACTTGACAGGCATGGGAAGCCATTGACTCTCTCTTCCCTAAGCCTTCTGGAGAGCTTTAAAAGGAGTGAGATAGTAAGATTTTTGTTATTCAGAATGTTGATTGAAAGCTCTGAACCTTTAGAGGATGATGAGCGTGGCTTTTAATTTTTGAAGAACTGTCAGAATTTCTCCAACTTATGTGCTTATGGATTCCAGCAAATAGTGTAGCAAAAAATAATGTAGAGTTACTGGAATGTGTATTTTTTCAATAGTGGAACCAAACAAGAATGGAGTTCAGAAGTGAAGTTGGGGGATTAAAAGCAAATGGAGGCATGTTTCCTGAAGATGTGCTCATGAAAATTCATCAAAATAGTGTTTTCCTCCTCTTATAGAATTGGAGGAAGGAGGTGGTGGTGCTGGATTGAAAGAAAGAGAGGCAGATTTATTCAGAGTTTAGGAAAAGGACACAGATTTTTAAAAGATCTTTGCTTTTGTTTCTCCTCTCCCATATAACCTGCACTGGCACCTTCACTTCTGTCTGATGCTTTACCTTCCCATGCTTTGTTTTTTTTAGCAATCTGAGGTACTTAAATGTTGTAGCCATTTGTCTTCTATCATTAGCATAAAACAAGATACCTTCATCTTATTAAACAAAAAAGGAAATATTAATTGTAAGAGAAATTGATAAGAAACCTGTAAATTTTGATGTCCTGTCTGCACCCCCAATCATCATTATCTTTGTACTCAGCTGTAAATAATATATGGACATTTGAGGATGGGATGGAACTTCTACCTGCTGTGTGGATCTGGTTTTTCTAAGACACGTTATTCTCTGGCTCACAAATAAATAGCTTGTATTTCCAATGGCTTTGGCATAGTTTTCAGAAACTGTCAACATATCCAGCTGTAATGTTGTGAATGCTTTTAAAAGGAAGAATTCTGAATCCATAATGCAATAGGTAATGCTTATTAAATTACTTTCTGATACTGTACGAATTTATTTTATAACCCATTGAGCCACTAGTCTTGAGACTGTCCATAAAAAGTACATCCCAATGAGCCTTGGTAGCATCTGATACTCCCTTTAGTTCTGCAGTGCTTTGCTACCCTTACCAGTCTGACAAGGAGAGGAACAGTAACAGAGGCTGTCGCAGAACCTCACAAAACAAAGCCAGACTGACTAACAAACTAAAACTGGCATTTATTTTTACAAGATGGTAACAAAATCAACCTAAGTTTTACTCTAACCAAAACAGCTTTGAGACTCCAACAAACATTACCAATCCACAGATCCAGAATGTTATTTGAGAGTTACTACTACACAGCTGAGTTAAGAATTCTTAAGGTTTATGGCTGATGACCTAAAATGCACAATCACACACCTAATAAGGGAGGGCTCTTAAAATCAAGGAGTTTCCTTGTATGGTGACCCCATCAAAGGGAGAATCCCAGACTGCAGACCCACTGCTCTGAGGAGAACTGACTCAAAATGGCTCTCTGGGGGGGCTCCATTTATACACTAGCTGAATCTGGTCTGTGGTCAAATATGGTCAGTTACCTGCTGCATTGGCTGAGGAACCCAACTTCCTCATCTTTTGACCAAAATGCTTATGTGCTGACCACCAATGTGTGGGCATGACGAGAGCTGTAGCAGGAAATTTTTGTGGGCTTTTGTAGGGGTGGGTTCATCTGCTGCAGAGGCAAACATAAAAGATAAATTTTTAACCCAGAATCAAACTACTAGACAAAACATTCTCTAGTCTGTTTTGAGAGACTGGAAGGTTTGTGGTAGAGGGAACAGGGGCAGATTTAATCTCTGGCACTTGCTGTGCTGGATCGTGTGCCATGCTGCTGTATGAACTGTCCCATCCTACACGGACAAGGTATGTTCATGTTTCACTAATGGCAGTTCATGCGAGTTTATCTAAGTTGGCTCTAACCTACCTGTCATAGACCAGATGTCAGCTTGTGTTGTAGAACAGAAAGTTTCTGGAGGGCTGTAATACAGGTATATGGATGTCCTGCTGCTTTCCTGGAGGAAGCTTGCTATGGGTCTCTGCATGAGTCAGCTTCCCATGCAGCTGCCTGCCTTCTTGCTGCTTTCCTGCTTCACATCTGCTGGGGACTTGTACGCTTATAGCAATGAGTGGTGTCAAACTTTGGTACTTCTAGGGGTCTTCTGGGATCCGGGTAGGACTGACTGCCATCCACTTCAGAAACTTGTTAAAACAGAGAAAGCTTTTCAGCTGGTAGTTCCCCACTGCCAGGTGTTTTCAGTCAAGTTCTTTAGGATCCAATTTAAGATAGCTGTTCAGCACACACTTAAATTTCACATGTGCTTGTGTGCTTTGGATGAGAGCAAACCTCAAGGAAACAAGAAAGGAATTTAGGTACTTAACTGAGACTGTAGTTGCTTACTAGACTCTTGTCTGTGGATTAATCTTCTTGAATATAATTCTTCCTCATCTTGCTTTTAAATAAGGTTCACATGTGTTTTCTCTGTGCTCATGCTGTCCTTTGGAGTAGCTGGTATTAATCATACCAGGTACTGGTACAGATCTGCTAACCAGAACCCAAACTATTTCAGTGCGCTGGAAAAGCTCTGAAGAAATGGAAGCATCCTCTTATGTTTGTTCCAATATGAATTAGGATTTTTTTTTTCCCCCCAGATGATTGGAAACAGCGCTACAGGCAGACTGCATGCCACTTCCAGATGAGCCACCTTTAAGATTTCATGTTTGCTGTGTGAGAAAACTCCTTCAGAGGCCCTTCCTTTTGAGCAAAGAGTCAATTCCTGTAACTGGCTCTAGGTCACTTATTTTTGGACAACTGATGAGGCCTCTGCTGGTGAGGTGCAGCACCTGATCTCATAAGCTATGCTGTTGGTCCGAGTCTGTTTTCCATGCCAGTGCATGGGCAGCAGTACCTGTCTACAACTGACCACTCTGTTTTCTTGGAAATTGGAAAAAATCTGTCTCACAGGAGAGACCTGGAGTTAATGTGTAAAATTGCTGTATTAGTTCACTGATGGATTTGCTTCTGCAAAAATGAATAACTGGAAGCTAACACCCAATTTGTTTAATGGGAATATAGGAAGAAGATAAATCTTGAAGTGGATCTTAATAACTATAATTAATGATTTAATCTAAAGCACTTACAGGGTGCTTTGTGAAAGGCCCAGTATCGAGCAGCCCAGTGTAGAAAGAGGCGCAGAGCTGGTGCTGGAGGAGGGTGGCAGTGGGGCAAGATGGCTGCCTGCTCCATGTCACGGGCAGCGCAGCCTCCAGTGGGGGACATCTAACTGGACTGAACTTACTGTGAGTCAGAACAAACTTCAGATCACTGATCTTGGTATTGAGGAAAGATGAACACAACAGCTAAATGAATGTCTCCTCTCCCATCTGTAGTCTTGACTTTCTGCATCTTTGCTGTGAGTGCCAAAATGCCTTCCCCAAGGCGATGGTAGGTTGTGGGGGGGTGGTGTGCCTGTGACTGTCCTGTCATCCTACCCTTTGTAGTTGCCTTCTCCTTCATGAGAAGTGGGTGTTTGCAGACCTTTTCCCTGGTGGCGTGCTGTGGTGGGTAAGGCTTCAGGGCATGGTGAGTTCATCCCCTGTGCCTCACGGGGCTGTGGAGCTGGCTGGAACCGGTTGCGGCTGGGCTGGCTGAGGGAAGCTGCATGCGTGGGGCTCCAGCTGGTGCCGTGCCTGGGGTGGCTGGGCCGCCTTCCTCCGGTACTCTGGAGACCCAGGGCCCCATGTGGGTGAAGTTGCTTCTCCCCAGGCTCATAAGGGCACCCGGAGCTGTTAGCAGCCAAGACCCCTGCAAATGGGTGTTCCATATTAATTCCTTGATGTGGCTTTGGGCACACAAGATGGCAGCTGCTGTTACCTCAGGGCTGGAGCTGACAGGCTGCGTGGGACAGGATGGCTGAGCTGAGGTACTGGTGATTCCTGTGACTCAGTACTGAGGGTGCCTTCTGTCTGAGAGCAGAGTGAGGCATGTGTGAGGAAGTTTGTAATATCAGAATGGTAACTTGATTTTTCTTCTGCCCAAGATCCACCCCACACAATAGCAAAGCAAGGCTTGTAGGGAGGTGCAATATCTCTTACTAGACCAACAGGTGCAGCTGGAAGAATCAGCAAGCTTTAGGGTAAGAGTTTTTTTCCTTCAGGAAAGCAGGTTTTCCTTGGGTTTTTACTCTCCCTACAGTGTGGGGGCTGCTGCTCTCCACAAGATGATGGGGAGGTGTCAGCTGCTGTCCTCGGGGAAATGGGACTTCAGTGCACATACCAGTTGAAGTATTTGGTGACCCTTCAAGATTTGAAAATAGGGCTACTGTGTAATATTTTCCTTATCCTGTTCCTAAAACTGTGCTTTTAATGCTCGGAATATTCAAGTGGCTTACAGATTCCCGTGTACCCTGATGGTTATTCTGCAGCATCCAGTGTGTCCTGACAGACTGCAGACGTTTACCTGTTATATCACTTTGTGGTCACCAAGTTTAATGGGGCTATTTAGGTGAGCAGGAAACCCTTGCAAGGTTGAGGTTTTCTAGATCAGGGCCTTATCTCATGGATTTTGTTTAAGTCAGGTTGTCCTGCTTGCTGCAAGTCTGGGGTGTTTTTCCTTCTTTTTCTTTTAAAAATGTTGATAGAGGGCAAAAACCTTTCCCTGCAATGACTCTGTGGAGGTGCTGCACAAAGCATGCTCTGTGTACCCTGGTCTTGGGCTTCAAGTGAAATCTAAGTGAAGTCTCGGTTAAGAACTCACATAACCAGCCAGGGCAGGAGTTGGAAAAGATGGCATTTCATATTGTAGCAGCATCTTGTTGTCTGAGAAGGCAGTAGAAAAGTACAGTCAAAGAGGAAAAGCCTAACTTTATATATACTATTCCAAAAGCCTGGCTGTGGCTTATGCTGGCCCTTCTGCATGGTGTGCTGTACCAGCACAGTCTAGTCCCAGCCAAGCTTTCTGTGCTTGCTCACCAAACCTATTCATTATTGAGCAAAACCCTGTCTGATCTTCCTCCCTGCTGTAAGGGAGAAAGTTCCTTTAGTCAGCTGAATCTAGGAAACTTGTGTCTGAAAGATTTCCTGTGTGGTTAGTTCAAAGGGGGCTTGAACAAGGTCACATCTCCTCTGCTGTGGAACTATTTGAGGAGAAAGTGTGCTACTTTAAAATTAAAGTACTTTATTTATGTAAATCTATTTTACTATTGCACATTAAGGAAGCAGTTAACCTTAAGCCGTCCTTGTACTTGAAGAACTACTGTTAAGCCTTTTTGACTTGTGGGCTTTTACAAGTTTTAAGCATGCGTTTACAAAACTTGTTCTCAAGAGGAATGCAAGCAACCTGCTAGTCATTCCTGGCTGACAGGGACCTGTCACTAAATGGCACCTCCTCTTTGAGGGAGAAAGGGGGGAGAGGAGAAGCAGACATCTAGCAAAGCCTTTCTCCTCCTTGAAGGAATCTTGCCAGTCTGCATTGACTGTTCCAGGCATGGAAGTCTTTAGCAGGCAGCAGGGTAAGCTGTATTTATTGAAAAATAGGCTGAAGTAGCAGCAGCTGGCAGCTTGAAGAATTTCTGACAGTGTGATGATAACCTGTCTAGTACTGTCATCCTCTGAGCTCAGCAGGACCAGAAAAAGTCCTGATGACCCAGGCAGGATATGGAAAAGCTGTGTTTTTTCTACCTTATGATTATTTTCTTGCAGCATGAAAGATTGTTTTAGCATTTGCAGAAATAAAGCCAGAGTGTCTTGATTGGTCACTAAGGACAAACTGACCTAACTGTTTAATTTTCAGTGGAAAAACCGAAATCATCAGCTCAAGCATCATGTTTCTTTCAGAAGTCTTATTGCTATAGCAAATAGCTATCCCTTTAAGGGGAAGGAGTTGAAGTTACCCTCCTTCTATTTAATGCATGAATTTGGCAGCATGCTGGCAGTTCAGTTTGGTAAAGTGAGTAGAAAATCTGCAATGTAACTGGGAAAAGATCAGATGAAATCCTAAATGGGAACTGGGTGATTTTTAGATAAAGAAGCAGGCAATGTTCCAAAGTAATACGGAGCTCTGGAGCTGTGAAGATACGGGGTCAGCATGGACAACTATTCCCATGTGACAGGTCGCATAATTCTGCAGTTGCCTTGAGCACTACTGCAGGGTGCCTAATTGCTATTTAAATGAATATCTGAACTTTACAGTTGTGAAGAAGCCAGTGTTTTAGTCTGGGTTGAAGGCCTTTTAGCCTGTCTCTGATAGTGTTTGGCTGGCATTTTGGAGAGTAGCATTATTGATTGAATTAGCTTCAGTCTGGCTGTGTGGAATAAATAGGCCTTGTTTATCCCTTCTGGAAAGAATGTATGCCAAAACAAGGGATACTATGGTGGTCATTGAGAGATGAAGATGCCAGACAAACTCATTTCAGCATTTGATCTGCAGATAAGACACCAATTTATATTTAAATCTTGAAAAATGAATGAAACCTGTCTGTTTCTGCTGAGTGGAAGATGTGTACCAAAGAGATTTATATATCCATGCACACAAGTTTCTGGGGCTGATTCCAAGTACGGGATATTGTCCTGCAAATATATAAAGATGAATGTATATGGCAGAGCTCCTGTATCTGAAGAAGCTTGTCCATCTGCACTAGGTATGAGTCTGAATCAAAGTGTTGGAATAAAAGCCATTCTCTTGGGGAATTAAGGGCAAGTTTTAAATTCTGGAACCAAGCCTTGTATTTCAACTTAGTCCAATGCTTTGCTCAGACAACCATTATTTCTCATTAGCAGCTACCTAAAATGCTCTGGAAGCTGTCTTATATGAATATAATAGTGTAAAATACATTCTGAGTATTTATACAGTGCCAAGCATTAATTAACACGAAAGATACCAGCAATTGACTGAACTCTCTGCAAGTAATTTTATTATGTTTAATCCTTATTAATGACATGTAATTACTTGTGTACATGTTTTCCTAGCACATTTAACACTTTCAGGTTTATTCCTGAGGTTTAGCTTATCTTTATTGTGAATGGAGCCTGGGACCCAGTTTTCCAACCTCTAGCTAAGCCTCCAGGCACTTCATTTAGAAGGAGCTGCTGTAAAGTGATGTTAGCATGGAGGCCATCATGCAGGGATCTTTTGAATGCAAGTATGCATTTGGACTGAGGTAGGGAGGCCAGTGTTTCCCAAATAAAACTGAATCCTGTTTGAAGATGTGCATCTGATTCTTTGGAGCTTTTGAAAATCCCAGCTGAGGTATCGGCTTCAAATTGTTTTTACACAGATTTGATGTTCCAGTGACATGCTTGATTAAAATTTGCATGACAGCATGAATGAGTTCTTAGTTACCTGATGAAAACCATGACTATATCTAAGGCTGTAGTTATGGTACAGTACACATCTGAGCTACCAGTTTGACATACTGTGGCACACGCGCTAGTTTGACATTGAATTATGTTTTCAAGTGACACAATTCCTTTTCCAGCCCCCCCGTGATCCTTAGATGGGTGGGTGGAAGGCTTCGCTGAGTACTTTATCAGCCAAATGGCATTCTCTGAATAGTGGCTGATAATACTGTGATGACCTTCAAGCGATAAGAGTTGCGAAGAAAAAAAGGAGCAAAGAAGGTAATTTACACTTGCAAGGACAAGGACAAAATATACAAATCATATTAGAGATAAAGAAATCATCAGGCTCATGATGATAGTGTGTTTGTTGTACATGATCTTATCATAAGATGCTGTAGCTAGTTTATCTTGCAGTCTAATACGCAGACTAGACATGCCAGTTTAAAAAACAATTCTAAATCAAAAGAGCTGGTGGGAATTAATTTTGCTGTGTGCTTTTTTCTTCTCTTGAATGAAAATAACAGTAAAGGCTAAAACACAGATTAGTGAACACACTCTGTAGTCTATTGGCAGCTGATGCCTGCCTTGTGTTGGTTTTTTGTTGTACTTGTTTTTGTTGATGCACAAGCAGTGTTAGATCAGAGGGCAAAGTACAGGCTATGGAGCTGGAATCTCAAATAACATGAACTGAAACTGGTGGAGTACCAACATTTTACGTATGCTCACAATTTTACACATACATTGGTTTGTCATGTTAAATCAGTTTATATTCCTGTTGATTTTTGTGGGGGCCTTGAATTACTATACCCTTGACAGAATAACATTTTATTCATCAGATCTTCTCAAAGTGACTTTAGTAGTGTGCTGCTGGGTTGGATGTGCACTGAAAGTAAACTACAAGGCTCAGTCAGATACTTTTATTCCAAATTTCAAACATTTACAAGCAATCAATGATGTCTTTGAAGGTGTGTGGCTTTACAAACGCATGTGTAGTCATTGCAATGAATGTGAAGAGTTACATAGTAATAGGAGAACAATGTTTTAATCCTGGACTAATGTCTCGCTAATTTAAAGAGTGAATAGGAGTGGAGAAAAGAAATGAAAAAGTGAGTTTGGTTCTTGAAGCAATGGTTCATTAATTAGGTAAGGGCAAAGAACCCGAACCTAAACCTGCATAGCCGCAAAGTTTCAATGCGGGCAAATAATTTTTGTCCTACCAACTATGTTTTGATTTCCAGTAATTATAGGAAAACCAGAAATGTTTCTTCTAGGAATTGTTTTTTCTCATTACTGTATTAGTTGAGAATATTTACAAAGGGCTGAATATAATGACTCTTACTTTTCACTAGCTCAATTTTTCTTTAAATGGAGCTTGCTGAAGGCACTTCAAATCCATCCCAATTACTGTATCATACAGTTATTGTAAAACTTGTAATTAGACATAATGCTTTTCTTGCTCTGCACTAAAAAGCTTGCTTTGCTAATATTGTGTGATTTCCCCATTCACCTTTTTAGTGAAAAATGTTTATTACCACAAATACTGTAAAGTATGTGGCAGAAAAGTTAAAGGACTTAATTTATGTTGTGCAGGGGGATGATCACAAAGCATTGGAAAAATGGGGAGGGATTCTTTATCAGGGAATGTAGTGATAGGATGAGGGGCAATGGTTTTAAGCTGGAAGAGGGTAGATTTAGATTAGATATAAGAAGAAATTCTTTACTGTGAGGATGGTGAGACACTGGAACAGGTCGTCCAGAGAAGTTGTGGATGCCCCATTCCTGGAAGTGTTCAAGGCCAGGTTGGATGGGGCTTTGAGCAACCTGGTCAAGTGGAAGGTATCCCTGCCCATGGCAGGGGGGTTGGAACTAGATGATCTTTATGGTCCCTCCCAACACAAGCCATTCTATAATCGATTGATTGAATGGGCTAACTGGCTGATATACAAAGTGTTGTTCTTGGTTATTGCCAATGGTGAAAAACAAGCATTGTGCTGAGGATTTAGTTATACCAGCTGTGTGTTAATAATGGTAGTGAGTCTGGAACAGTGTCGCATGTTTCCTTGCAGTGGTGTGGCTCTTGGGGGCTCGCCCTGTCCCCTTCTTTAGTATGGTTACTGTTCAATGCAACCTCCCTGTAGCTTTTCTGGCATTATGCAGTCTAAGCTGCCACTGCTACCTGAAATATCTAGCTCTGTCTTGATGGAGCACATGAGGTATCACTTGAACTGCCATGTGTGGGTGTGAGCAGTGCAGTAAATGTTCTGGACATGGTTGCAATGTGAGACCTGCTGGGGGCTGAGATGTCACTTTAGAATAAGTAGTGGATCCCTTTCAGGGAGCAAAGAAACAACTATATTGCAGAAAGCTTGAAAATGTCACTTCAAGCTTGACTGTGCAAACATAAATTAAGAACTTTAAATCATGAGGTTTTATCTTATAAGTGACAAATTATTGGAAAATTAAGGCTGCAAGTGCTAAGACTTGTCTTTTCTGAATGCAGTTGCTTGATTGAGGAGGTAGCATGGACCACTTTACATCTGCTTAGATAGTATAATTCATGGTTCACAAAATGAAGTCTTACATTTATTTATGAGTGACAAGACTGGGGAAGAAACCACTAACAAAGTTACTTGATATCCAAAGTATGACAGTGTTTCTGGAACATTAGGGAATTGCTCTCTGGAGGGCCATGTACTCTTCTAGTATCAACCAGCCTGGCCTGCTGAAGGTGCATGTGCCAAGGTCTGGCCTGTGCTCAGTGCCACCCTTGGTGGAGGGTGGTTGGGCAACAGGCTCCATGGGAAGCAGGGTGTGCTGCTGTGAGCTGCGTACTCTTCCTGACAACTTAGTTTTGACTTAAATGGGATAGGGAATAAAAAGTGTCTTTGCATCACTGAATATTATTAGGGATGTGCTATATATGAACAGCTGTGAAGAATTGGTAATGGTAAAATTACAGGTAAATTGAAAGGGAATTTATATACTGCTTCAGCAAAGTTGACTTTAGGGTGAAAGAAAACCCTGAAAGCATATCAGTGAAAAATATTAAGGGTGTCAGGCAGTGGAGAATAATTTATACAAAATTAGCCTAACAACCTAAAATACTTAGAATAATAAACATCTCTAGCCACAAGAGGCTCATTTTACTTAATTCAGAAATATTAAGCAGTCTGTATAATCATACTTGAACACATGATGAAGAATGCAGGTGGAAATGAGAATACTACATTTGCTAAGTCTACTGAATTACAGTCTCAGAAGTGTACATCAATACCTAATATCTACTTTTTCTCATTAAACACTACAGCCTTTTGCTGGCTTCAGCTGGAAATTATATTGGCCACAAAATGGCTTAAGTTTGCCAATAATAAAAGCAAAAGATGTAATATGACAAACGTGGGTAATGAACAAGAGTACAACAGATCCCTTTCTTACTGTTCTACCATAACCCTCAGTCTGGCTGTTGGTGACCAAATACTGCCTGATGCCTATGGAATGGTGTAAAAGGAAACTAAACAAAAGTCTCTGGATATGGGATTATGTGAAGAGAAAAAGCTTTGCTGATGGCTTGCAATTCCACTTAGTTATTTTTTTTAGATGCTTGCTGTGGGGTGGGGGAAGGAGTCAGACACTTCACATGGATAACTTTCTGTAGATGGTAGGCTACTTCTCCTGAAAAATGTTGATAAGTATGTGGTGATGTCCAAGTTGTTGCTGTGCACAAGTTTTATACAGAAAAGTTGTTCTTCCAATTAAATAGCCCAGGTTAGCTCAATCCTCAGTTATACTAATTCTTTCTTTATTCTAAAAGATAGAAAAATAATTTTACGCTTGTAAAATAAGCATTAATATCCTCATTTCTCATCTTTAGTGCATTTAGAGACAAACTCTTCTCTTAGCATATAAAAGTCCTTATGGTATTGCATCCTAATTTTTATGGGGGACTTTAAAAATTCTGGATTAACTATTTACCATTCCCATTCAACTCTTACAAGATTTACAGAACAGTCGTTAGTAACTATCCAGTGTGTAAAGCCAGAGACTGGTAAGATTTTCCTGATTAATTGATCATTATGGTGTCAGTCTCAACAGGTGGGATTATCAAGTGCCAGAGGAACATGATTTCTTTTTCAGGTACCCGTTGGGGGGTGTGTGGAAAAAAACCCCTTTTGGCTCTTAAAACAAACAGGACATTATTTCCTGACAATGACAGCACTGGTGTATGGTGATTATCACTTCTATAGATTCCTGGGGCCTGTCTTTTTACTTAGACAATAGCTGGTCTAGAAATCTGACTCCTATGTAACTTTTCTTAGTTTTTGGTACTGTACTGATGAAATGGTGGAGACTTAAACAAAAGCTGTAAAAATCAATTAATGGCTGATTCTGTTAGCATTTCAAAACAGCACTATTATCCTGAATTGAATCTTCCAGTCATCCATGCTTACTACATCTTAGTATTTGGGGAATGACTTTAGTGCATGTGATAGTTCAGATTTCTCCAAAACAAACCAAGAAGCTCCACTGTAGCTGCACTCCAACTGCTGATGCAGGTGCTCTTCAAAGATGTCTGGAGGACATATTCAAAACATGCATAGTGAAATCTCGTTGTAGAGACGGACATGACGCTCAATATCCAGTTACAGCAATCGTCCTCTATTTTACAAGCAGTGCTCTTTTATATCCTCTTAGCTGGTTGCTTATCTGTGCATATATTCTAACATTCTACTTTTGCCCAGTCCACTCTCACATCCCACACCATTCAGCCAATACAATTGTTGATCATGCGCTGTTCATGCTCTGGGAAAAGCCAGGATGTTTGCCACCCCTTATCTTGTTTGCTCGGATCTTCTCAGGATTCTTCTGTCTCCTCAAGAGTACACGGGTATCTGTTCAGGGTCAGTGTTAAACTTGTGTTTTTATCCCTCGAACCAGCCGAGGTCTCCCACAGTGAAACATATAACATAGGGGACCAAACTAAGCCTAGTATAGAGTAAAGAAAAGGCTTGTATCTTTTACGAAGTGCCTTAGCATCAACTGTTTTAGTTACTGATTGCCTACTGGAGCACTGAATTACCAGATAACAGAGTCAGTCTGACCCTATTCTTGGATCCAATTACTATTATGGATGCAATATTTAGTTGTTCTATACCTTGAAATTCCTGACTGCATCAGATCTGTGGGAAGCTGGAGCGATGGAAAAGAGCAATTTGGATATTGCAGTAGGAAAAAATATGTGATCATGAGTTTTGTATGACTTTGTTTTTCTACTTATTTTCACAGAATCACAGAATTTTCAGAGTTGGAAGGGACCTCTAGAGATCATCTAGTCCACCTCCCCTGCTAAAGCAGGATTGCCCAGAGCACATTACTCAGGACTGCATCCAGGCGGGTGTTGAAAATCTCCAGGGAAG
This sequence comes from Charadrius vociferus, assembly GCF_000708025.1. Lineage (NCBI taxonomy): Eukaryota > Metazoa > Chordata > Aves > Charadriiformes > Charadriidae > Charadrius > Charadrius vociferus. The sequence continues at coordinate 1,712,458 of NW_009648710.1, read as the reverse complement.
GGGAGTCCACACCCTCCCGGGCCAGCCTGTGCCAGTGCTCTGTCACCCAAACTGTAAAGAAGTTTTTCCATGTGTTGGAACGGATCTTCCTATGTTCCAACTTGTGCCCACTGCCCCTCGTCCTGTCACTGGGAACCACCAAGAAGAGTCTGGCTCCATCCTCCTTCAACCCACCCTTTAGATATTTGTAAGCAATAATAAGGTCTCCCCTCAGCCTTCAGGTGTGTTTTTTTTTCTCTGGTAGTACATAGTGCTCTCGCAGTTAGAGATAGACCTGAACTGATATCTGGCTACTCCCCAAAATCTTGGGTTCTTGTCACATCAGTCTAAACTCCCTCCTGTTTGGGGAGAGTAGATTAAATAATGAGCCTTCATGCACAAGAGCAGGGTTGGAGCTCAGGGTTGGATTCCAGAAACTCACATGAAAGGTTACCTTTAATACTATAGGATAAATAAATTCCAGCTGTGTTGAAGACAGTAGCAACACTTTTAGTCGTTGAAGTGGGGCTAGGTGTTTTCTCACTGTTAGTAATTAGTTACAATGTTAAATGTTAGTGCTGTATTAAGTACAATGTCAGATGCAATGCAACATCACCCCCATCACCAAGTCTGAGCATCTTACTGAGAAGTAAGAGTACCAAACCACTATATGGACATTGACTGTTAACAGGTTTAGCAAGGAACATACTAAATAACTAGATTGCTTCCTAAATAGCATGTATTTATTGACTGCCAGCAGTGATGTGATACTTCAGTAAATAATAAACCAATCAATTTGAAATAGTTTTGTGTTGATCTGTCTCAAACAGTTATGGGTTACCCTAGCAGAGGTTTATGTGATGACTTAAAATGGGAGCTGAAAATGCAGAAGAGGAGGACTCTTAAGAAAAGTAATTAACATTATTGAAAATAGAATTTGTTCCTGTGAGGTGGGAGTGCTGATTGAATACATGAGCTGCACTTACATTTTGTTGTGCAATAGATTACTTTTTTTAATAACAGCGCAAGTGACTTGTGATGGAAGAGAGAATCACTGGAGTAGAGATTTTTTTGAACGTTTTATTTATAGCAGCTTAGGAAGAATGCAGAGTGGGTTCTAAGAAATAGCTGTTCTGCAGTAAACTTACAAAGTTATGAAAGAAAATATCCCTCTAAACTGATGTTAAAATTAATGATGTCTGCTTGGTGTTAGTTATTCAAAAAATGTCACATTTTAAACTTAGATTAACAGCTTAGCTTTGACATCTGAACTTTATTAACAATTTTTTTCAGCTGAAAATAGAATTTTTTACATTAAATCAAGACATATTTAGGAATAATGTATTTCTAAGCCTTAGGTATCTTTTGAAGCCCTGAAAAATATGGATGCATTTGTCCTTAATATGTATATACACACTGTTAAAAAAAAAAAAAAAAAATTATATACTAGACGGCTGTGTTTATGCACTGGTGCAGCTGTGAATTGTTAATAAGTCTTTTCTCGTAATCTGTGTAACCTTTACCTGTATTCCTAAGCCTTTTTTTTATAGCAGATGTAGAGGAGGGAACAATGGCACAATCTTCCCATTTCTTTCCTAAAGATTATGTGTATATACGTGCAAGTAAGTACTGTCTAACTCTTCAATACCACAGTAGATTTGTAATACAGATTGTCCAGCTTTTCAATAGCAGGAGAGGGTTATTACCAAGGCTGTATGAATCGGGAGCTTTCAGGCAGTGTTAACTTTAAGATGTTCACATGTGGGGAAAAATTGCAACAAAAACACCTATGAATGTGCAGAGTGGTTAGGTCTGCTGAAACTTAATAAAGGGAATGTGTTCACTTTCATGAACAAAAAATTCTTTTGTCAACTGAAACTACTTAACTCTTTTGTTAGGGTCAGGGAGGACAATATGGAAGTTAAAAAGCATAACATTTAGATCCTTCACTTGCAAAGACTTTTAATTTCAAAATGCTCTATCTTAATTTAAATAAGGGTAAAGTAACACTATTGCTGTGAGTAAAAATATTTTTTTTTGTTTTGTTCTGTTAGTGAACCAAAAATGAATTTGCTTGTACAGCTTTGCTGTGGAGTACTGTGCCATTTTTCTACCACTTGCTTTCCTGATTGTAAATACATTTTAATCCTATTTCACTTTAACATTCTTCCCCCTCTCAGGGCTTTTCCTCCCAGCTTTTAATATATATAATAGCTAAATTACATGGGCAAGATAAGGATGCTGGTCACTGAAAAGTGTGACAGGGTGGCATTAACCTATCCAGAATTCATGTCTAATAGAGCAGATACTGTTTAGATGAATTATATACCCAGTCTCTAAAAGCCTTTCAACAGTAAAATGAAGCCGTCTGGTTTTCTTTAAAAATAATCTAGTGTGAGATCAACTCCCTTGTATATTTTCAGTAATCCATGATCAACATGGAGGTACTAATACAGTGTTACACAAGTGCATCTCCTTTTTGTAAGCATGGAACAAGCTGTTCTTGTTGCTTGAGCTCTGGTTTCTAGGTTGGTGTCATATTAGTGTGGTATTTTCCTTGTGGGATATCAAAAATCCATCAATGTATAAGAAATACCTGACACTGACAGAGGGCTCATTCTATCTGAAGCAGTGAACTGCTATGGCCAGCAGTTATGTGGGTGTTTCCTCTCCTTTGCTGCCCCCACCTTTGTTTGGACTGGCCCTATGTTTGGCTGCGGAGGAACTGGTGTCATTGGTTCAACACTGGTCTGGCTGTCTGAGGAAAGACTGCATGAACGAGGCTGTTCTCTCTGGCAAACCAAAGAACCTCGTCTGTGGAGACTTCAATTAGGCTTTTGCTTTCTTTTTGTCTTGTCAGGTGGGTGCTGTCTGACCCTAGCTTCTGTTCAGGTCCATCTGTACTTTTAAGTAACTTATCCTCTAAGGCAGTGCTCATAGATTCCAGGATGTATCAGACTGCTAAAAGGCTAGGTTAATTTGGAGATGAAAAGCAGTGCTGGAATTTGCAGCAAGTATTGCTACTAGTGCATGGTTGCTGCTTTTGGATTTTTACTTTCTCTTAAACTGCACTAGGTGGCAGTGGAGGTGAAAGGGATTGCCTGGGGTGTTTACCAGCTTCTGTTTCTAAACCTAACGGTGGCTGTAGACTCAACCGCCTAGGACTGGCTGTGGAAGAGCTGGCCACCCTCTTTGTGCTTTTGGACCCCAGGAAACCCAGCTGCTGAACTATACTGGCCAGCAGGGGACTATCAGCCAGTCCTGGTTGGAGGAGGGGAGCCTGGACACAACTAGATGCCCAACCAGAGACCTAGCTGGGCAGTCCTCAGTGAGGGCGTGTGAGGCTGAGCTGCAGTTGGGAAGGACAGACTCCCATGAAAAGGGCAGAATGGTGTGGAAAGGAGCTACTAAAAGGGTTTTTCTTAAGTGTTGGTTGAGGAATCACCTGTGATTTTTAACATGTTTATATTGAACAATCCTTAGCACAGGCCTGCCAGTGATCACTAGCTTGTGACTGCTGAACTGCATTTTTTTGAGCATTTAGAAAGCTGTTTGTTTCTCTTTCTCTGACAAAGTGTAGTTTCTGTTCTTCTTGGAAGCCTGCATGTCTTCTATAGTCAAGCTTTTTCTCTTGTCAAAGTGTTCTGGCAGAAGACTGGAGCTCTAACCTACCTTCACCCAATCAATCTCTAAGTCCCAATAGAAGGAAGTGGTGTTCAAAGCTGACCTTGGGGGTTTAGTAGAATGTATGTCCTGTTGATATACCTGAGTCTTTGGCCCGCAGGGTGGCATACAGCTGTTGGCTCTGTGGGAAGTCAGCTTTTTGTTTCTGAGCATTTGGAACAATCAGGTCTGTGATGAACTCATTCTCTTAGTTGTTCATATTCACTAAATTAACGGTCCTTGTCCTGTTTTTGGAACCCATCAATAGATAGGACCTCTGAAAACCCCTGATGTGCTGTAAAGTGTGGGTGGTTGAGGTTTTGGCCAGGATGGAACTTTCAGCATGCAAATTGAATGAGGTTGTAGACATAACATGTTTGTGGATCAGCCCAAGTATGTGAAACTCCCAAGAGATGCAGCACTAGTCTACAAGGAGCGGGTGGTGGGGAGTGAATCACAGGAGACAAACTTGTATATCTTATTTGGGAAGAGGCTGAGGATGACAAACTGAAACAGAGATGGCAAGTCTAAAGTGGAACTGTCATAATTTCTTTGCTGTCTTCTGCATATCACGAAGGGTGGAATTTCCTCTGTTGCAAATAGCAGAAAAAAGGACTGGGCTCTTGTGTTGAATCAGGCACAGCATGAACTCCAGGATGCCAGTTGTTGCTTCAGGGATGAATTTGGCCCAGTGAATGTCACATTAGCACATTCAGATCAGAAAATGCCCTTTCTGAAAATTTCTATTGATTTTTATGACAAATTAAATACCACAGAGTATGAACACAAATGCATTAACCCCTTTCTGCAGAGATATTACGAATTCTGTATCATACTAGTGGGACAGCTGCTGCAAGGGGACTGGTTGAGTCATTTGAACATGGTGGGGGGTGGTACTGATGGTAAATCTCAGACAAGACTGTTTCGGAATTAAGATCTTTGTTTAATTCCTCTGGGCTCAGATTGCTCATATTGAATGCACACGAAATAATTCTTCTGCTTTGCCAGGCTTTTTAGGACCAAGGCACAGTTGCTGTTGAGTGATTTCAGTGTGTGTAATTCAGAGGATCAAGTTATGTGGCATTTGTGTCCTTAATCTTGATTAAGAGTTCTGCCCTGTGTAATTTCATACTAATAATGAAGCACATCTATAATGTTATAATATTGCCAGGTATTCTTATCAGTGAGGACAGGATTTAGTAACCTGTACTACTACAAGATAGATACCATGCACATACACAGACTACACAGAGTCCTTTTCTTCCTCCTCATACCACCCCTTCTGTTGTGCAGCCCTTGAAGGTGCTAGGTCTTGTTGAAGGTATTGCTGTTGCTGTAACAGGTCTACAAACTTGCTGAGACTGAGGTCACTGTTGCAGGCAAACATGATGTAGCAGAACCTGACTGTTCTCATTCCCCTTCCTCTTAAAGAAACTGAACTTCTCTAATCTCCTGCATTTCATCCCCACAGTGTATGGGTCTGGCAGTGACTCTAGAGACACAGCAGATGTCTGGCTCAGGGGTTTGATGTGGAGGAAGAGAACTGGGAGGGAATATGCAAGATGCAACTGAATGGTTGGGCCTGGAATATGAGACATCCGAAGACTGATGGCGTTCTGTCCCCTACACAGGTTGTTGCGTTGTAGGCACCTCATTCAATGCAGTCCCATTTGGAAGCCGAATGTGGTTCCTGTAGTTTTGTATAGGGGTTGTGTCTTTGCAGTAAACGATGGGTGTTCCCTCAGCAGCAGCAATCCCTTCAAGCTTGCATGACCAAGGTATGTAAGAGGAAAAGGATATGCAAAAGAGAAGACAGTGATTGCCAAATAATCACTTTTGTGATCACTTACTCGTATTACAGGCTTTTAAAAACATTATTTCTGCTTTCTAGTGCTGTTGTCTTATTCTCTCTGGATATGACCAGAAAATTTCTTTAAAAAGTGAGTCAACAATAATACAATGCATTGTGTGAAAGGGCTGAAGTCACTACAAAAAATGGGAGTAGTCCTGCTAAATCTAAAGCAACTTTAAAAAAAAAAAGGAAAAAAGCACCCCCCCAAACAAACAAAAACAAATGAAAAACTCAACTAAACAAACAAAACCACCTATCAACCCCCCTCCAATTACTTGCTACAGACTTTAAGTGTTAATCTTGTTTCAGTGGTTAAGCTTATGCAGTAGCAATAGGAGAGGCAAAGTGCTGGACCAACTGGGATCTGCAAGAGATAGGCATATGCCAGCATGCTCAACTGAGCAGACACAAGAAGTATTGGACTAGATGCTTCAGATATTTTGCTTGGAGAAGCAGTTTGAACCTTCATGTTAAAAATGAGTCAAGGTGCCTGTATTAACTTTAAAATGACTTAATCTCACACTTATAGAATGCTTTTTTTCTATGGGTCAGTGCAAGCCAAGAAACCTTTTTCAGAAGCTGTGCATTATCTGGGCTACTAAACAAATAAAGAAAAATAATGAAAAAAAAACAAAACAAACCACCACACAAACCAACTCTAAGTCAGTTCTGATTTAATAGGCAGAGGAATTGCAGATTATCCATTTCTGGTAGTCACGAATTTCACATGTAATGATATCTGAGCCCCACTTTTACCATCAAAGCTTATGAATCATGTAACTGAAGCCTCTGGCCACCTCAACCTTTTATAGGGCAACAACATAGAAGCTTATCTGTAGCACATATATACTGACTACTCTAGCATCCTCTTTATCTTCAAGCACTGGGTCATATGAAATTTGTGCTTGTTTATAAAGAAATGAAAAGGCACACCAGAAAACTCCAATACTGGAAGTTCAACATCTGTCATAACACTAGAAAGAGATTATTTTGAAAAAGGTATGTTACAGAGTGACCGTCTACTGAATATTCAAGTGTATCCCATGTACCTTGTCATTCAATTTCTGTTATTCAAGGAACAATTGGATTAATCACTATATACAGTCTTCATTTTTCAGAAGCTGCTTTGTAATACTTGTGTAGTTTACCACAGCTTATTGCTATTACTTACAGATGACACAAGAAAAGTTTCGATGGCTGGGTTGCAGTCTATGCTTCTCCAAGTTTGGGAGAGAAGGGAAGGGGTAATTATGAGCAAAAAATAGGATGTTATTAACTTAATGGGTCCTGTTTGAAATTTCAGTGTGGTATAATTGCTACAAAGGAGTACTGTGGGTTATTGTATGCTTTCTTGCAGATATCAAGTCATGTAAATATTTATTGCAAGCTTTAAATAATAAATGGAGCAGTCTGTGCCACTTGTAAATCTGTCATGCTCAATTTCAGCTGGAACTCCTGGTGGGTTTGCTGTGCAGTTCAGCCTGCTGCCCTTGCCCTCCCGAGTCGCGCAGCAAACCACACGGGTTCTCTGACTGGCACCCAGCAGCCTGTCCTGTGGCTAGGAGTACTGCTTGAGCTACCAACAGGGAACAACAGAACATTTACTTAAGCAGCTTTTTAGTCCTGATCTATTGCAGTTTGTCCTTCATAATTCTGATTTTCCTCTTGAAGCCGATTGTAGACTTAATTTTGTCAAAGGATTGATCTAATTTCTTTTTAGTTAAATCTTAGGAAACATTTGTTCTGATTACCCAAGTGATCTTCTTTCCTGCTTCTAGCTAGACACTATGCCTCCACCTCCCTTTCTTATATGTGGTTGGTTTTTTTTTTGAGTTAAAACTTTTTCTTTACTAATTAGGAGTGGCTGAGCTGGGAAACTAGCTACCCCTATATTTGCTAGCCTAGGCAGGCTGTTTGTTTGAGTCCTACCTTGTGAAAACACAGAAAGGAATATGCATGGAGAGCATGTTGCATTCCCTGGCACAGCCTGGAAACACCCTAACTTGCTTTAGACGTGTTATGGCCATCATGGCTGAAAGGGGATATTCAACATAACTAATGATGGCAGAGCAGGGCCCTGGAGAAATAATTATACTGGCTGTCAGAAAAAGGTTTGCCTCAGAGTAAGAAAACGTTGGCATATCTCTAGATTACTTTTTGCCAAATGCTGATAGTAATACAGAAGTGAAACTCAAGAAATGAAGATGGAGTTACATAAGTAAACAGAAAAGCCTTCCTTTTGCCCATACCAAATACTTTGGGCATGGTGTTATTTTCTGAACATCTGATGACTTATGTGGTTATCTATATATAAATATAGGTGCCTGACATCATAGTATGCAAATCAGAAGGGGTTTCTCCCAACTTCTGACTTATTTTCTCTACTGGCAAAATAGGAATTAATGTCTATTTGTGCTGGAGGTATGAATTGTGAGTTAGGGATTTATTTTCCTGGGGCTTTAGTAGTGGTTTGAAAAGTCTTCTCATATTAATTACTTCCTATCTCCTAAAACTGGTTAATTTCAGTTTACTGATAGGAAAGTCAAGAAGAGATATAGATATATAGATATCTATATATCTACATAATCTTTGACTGTGTTCCTGAATGGCTTTGTGAAGCAGCCTCTTTTAATGCTTAGTGAGTTTGCACTTTTAAAACATCTCCTAAGTACCAAATGCTATAGACATTTTGTACCCTTGAAAACTGCGAAATCACTCTCTTGTGTTGGGGAATACACATAAAGAAACAGTTTATCTTAAGGGAAAACAAATATAGTCTTCTGTGTTGCTTGCAGCTGCCATTGGCCTTATGTGAAAGTTACTATGCTTTTTTCAAGGCAGTGGCACTTTGATGTACATTCAAGTCAGCTGGCAGGACATAACGAACCCAGCAGGTTTTATGAGACTCCTTTGTGTGTGTGCATATGGAGAGGTATGATTAGTTAATATGTTCACTTTGCTTTAATTAAGCACATGAGTTTCTTTTGAATAAATCCAGTGGTAGCTTTAGTTTGCATTGGAGCTGCACTGAAGTTGCACACTGAGATCAAAAGAATAGTAGGTATTTTTCCGATTAACACAAAACTTTTGATAGCTGATTTTTTTCTTTGCTTCACAGCTGCGCTTTTGTACCTCTGCTAGTAGCCAGGTAGCATTGAAGATTAGAAAAAATAAATATACCTCAACACTTTTCAGAGTTTTTAGTTTTATTATAGTGCTGTATGAATGCTTATGAAAGTTATTAATAGCATGGAATTTGGCTAGTACAAGACATGTTGTGTATAGATGGGGAATAGGATTTTCTTTTTTGTGCAACTTAGTACTTCTTAGCCCTGATCTGGAAGGAGCTTTTAATTCAATCTTTACCTGAATTCAGTGGAGCAGAGACTATCAAATGACAGGCTAATTGTAGGTGGCAGACTATAACTTCTAGTGTCCTGAGGGCTATAGCAATTTTGTGAATTTGCAGCAAGGTCAAGAGTTTGCTGGGCTAAGGAACCCATTGACTTGTCACATAGGAATCACTTGTGACTCACAATTAACACCCAGGTGAATGCAACAATGATAAAAGTTAGGATAAGTTTGGAAAGTTTTTTTTAATGCATTCTAGATTCTTTTTCCACTCACTGTACTAAGCATAACAGCATTAAAAATTTCAGAAGAGAAAGGGCTTTTTTTTCCCAGCAAATGCTGAATCAATGAAAATGAAAAACCTTGTGAGATGTTTTGTCAATATATCTGAAAACTGTTTGAATTAATTCATCCTACTACTTTGTAATCGCAAACAGTTGATAGAAAGTGTTTCAGTCTAGTCAGAAGGAAGTAGTCAGGTACAGCTGGAAAAAGGTGAAATTTTGATCAGAAACATCAACCTTTATCTATAAACTGTGTGGAAAAGGGGCTTTGAAGCATTAAAAAGTCATAGGACTATAAATGCAGAGTTTAGTACTATTAGAATTTCATCTCAGTGGCCATATTAGGGTCATCTAAATAGATTTTAAGAGCTATCATGCTGTGCACAATATCTAGAAAGAGGAATCTTAGCCTGTTAGCTTCGAGTGAAAACTATTTAAATTTGTCTTCATCAAGTAGAACATAACATTTCACAATATACATTCATTAATAAACACAATATCAATCATTTGATGTACAACTCTGTGCTGTGATGAGTGGTTGTGATGAATTTTATAAGGGAGAGACTGACGGAATTACTTAACTGTCTTCTGACTTAAGATTTCCTCCATGCTTGCTGTCACATGGGAAGACAGTTGTACCAGAAGATTAAGTGTCTGGTTTTGAACAACATGCTAAAGATAAAGGATTTGCAAGAAGCATGAAATGAAAACAAATATTTTCATTTTTTTTAAGTTGTAATTGAGCTTGCTCTTTGAGGGAACAGTGTGATGACAATTGGCTGTATTTACAAAAACACTTCATGAGCCTCAGCAGAGGTGTATTTAATGTGAGATGGGAAAAGGGTTATTTCTTCTGTCTCTTTCTCCTCCCCTCCTTTTGTTAAACAGTGACAGTATATTCAATCTTCCTTGTAGATAATTTTCTGAACTATAGATTATTTGAATTATTGAATTAGCTGCTACTTACTTTCTGGGCTCTCTAATGGACCTGCATATTGAGGTGTAATTCTCCCAGCTGAACACAGCCTTCTGCCAGCAGCGTAAGGTGCAATTCTGTCATGTACAGCCCAGCATCCCTGTTGTCTGTCTCTGGTGTGGCTTGGGGGTGTTGACTCATTTCTAAGTGGCCACAGAAAAAGTTTTTTGGATGTTTTCCTCAAAATAATTGAGGACACACAGTGACAATACTTTACTATTCAACCGGGGAAACCCAGTTATCTTGGTATTGTAGAGGCACAGGCAATGTTTTCAAGGAGTTAGCGGTTGTTTGGAAAGATAGAATAGGAGAAGCAGTGTAGTGTTAATGTTGTGTTATCCCACTGTGCAATCCTTCAGTTTGCAGTACAGAGGAGTGATCCGCAGTGCAGTGAAAGAGGGCTCCAAAGGCTTCAGCAAGCAAGCTGAAGCATTGACTGAGTAACTAGACAGCTTGGGAGCCAATGATGGGCAAAACAGGAGATATCCAGCATGCAATGGGAAGCAATTGTCCACCACAAACAGCCATGGCAGTGTGTGCATCAAAGCTGCTATAACACTGTTTATTACCACTGTATATATTCACCCGTGGTTATAAAAGTATTATTGGTTGGGATGTAATTAGCCATTATAAATTAATATTTATTAGCTACACATAACCTCTTCTGTTTTCTTGTGAACTGCTCTGGCACATCTCAAATGTGGAGAGTAGGCTGATTGAGCAGAATCAATAATTCCTAAGGCTTTGTAAGGGTTTTACTCAAACAGAAATACCATGCATCTAAATCGCAGCCACCAATGCAGATTTTTATGATGTCAAACTTTGGTGACTGTACATCATTAGATTAATATTTCCCCACAACAAATTTATGAAAACATGAAATGTCTGCATCTATCTTGATGTCACATCATGGCTCTGTGGAGATTGACATATAAATGTAAATGCCTGGAAAAGATAGAGATTAGATGGAGCATATTGCTGTAATCTGCAAGGAAGGTTACTCATGAAAACTTGATTGTTTTACACAATCCTGTCAAAATGTCTGCTAAGATAAAGTAGGAAGGTAACTAATGTGGGTTTGCCATGTCAATGTCTCCCTATTTAAGCTATCCTTGACTGTTTATGTAGTACTTGAGCTAACAACTACCCCATCTGGTTTTTGACTGAGATGCTGTTTAGACAACTGCATCTTAATTTTAATGTCAGATCTTACTGATGAGTGCTTATGTGTATGAAATAACTCTAGCCCCTTCAAGAGGTGACTTGTAAGATATTGGAGATACTGCCAGTATAAATGCACCTGCAATGAAGTTTTCCAGCCTCTAGGCTGTGACAAATGATGCTTCCTCCTCATTTTTTGCTGCTATTAGAAATCTCGAGATTGTCTGGTCTCTCCTTTTTTTGCTGAACAGGCTGTGTTTGGCTTTTTTTTTTGCCATGAGATGTTTCATATAAAGAATGCTTAGCCCTCTTGTGCTGCCTCCTGACTCTCCTGGATGAAGATTAGAGAACTTCAAGTCTGAATATCCCCTTTGTTCCTCCATAAAGAGTGTAAAAGCCTAGTCTCGCTCTGAGACTGCAGTCTGGATTGAGACAGGCAGTCAACAAGACACATCAAGTGCTCAGGAACCATGTGGTACCTTGCAGCAGGCTTAGAGGAGTAGGATCTGCAATGTAGCCAGGAGACAGCTCTCTGCTGTTCTGTGTAGTGTCACCTTGTATGGTGCTGGTATTCAACTATAAAATGACATAATTTAATGAGACTTGAATACATCAATGCCCTTTTTTTCCCATTTATTCCATGATTCCTTTGTTTTGTGTAAAGCCAGATTAATTATTTTTTCTTAAGAAAAAAAGTGTGTAGGTTCTTAATGTGTAATGTTTGGGTTACTCAACAAATATGCCCTACTAATGGTGGTTAATAAGCTCTGCTTCTCTCCATCTGTAGCCAAGTAGGACAGAGGTGGTTGTACAGAGAGGTCCTTGAGAGCAGCACAAACAGTTTAACAAATTTTCTTTGTCTACAGAAATTGTGACTTATGGTTCTGTTAGCAAAGGTTTAGAAGTATGATTCTGTGTTTGATCAACTTTTGGCAGATACGGCTATATACTGTAAGGGACATATAAACTCTATTTGCATGAAACATGGCTGTGTAAATATGGGGGGAATTCACGTTGGTTAACATTCTTGGGTGACAAAACTCCCTATACTATTTAAATCTCAATTTTGAAGTTACTTTTATTTTTTCTTTTGGCTGAAGCATTGTAAAAACAAACAAGGTGACAGCTGATTTGGAGGAAAGCATTTTGAATGATGTTTCTGGTGGCAAAATGCAATTTCCTTGCAAGAGTGAGACACTTAAAAATGAATGAAGACTGCTAACAGTACTAGCTTAGCACTCTCTCTTTGTTCACATATAACCTAAGAGTATTGTGATTTTTTTATTGGCAAGACATCAAGTCAATAGACCAAAGTTTTGGAATCTGAGCTGTATTTAAGGGTTTTGAGGTAGATGGTATAGATCACACCCAAACAACCGTGGCTTTTTGAAAGAGCTGGCTTTTTTTAAGATTGTATTTTGGTCACTTTAAATATACTGTTTTAAATCTGCTTTAAATGTTAGAAGTAAGTGAAAAATATTGGTTTTGCTTTTAAAATTCTTTGTGTAATACCAAACTAATGTCCTGTAAATTCACCCCAATATAATTTTTATTATACCTTATGCATTATAACAAAATCAGTCAATAGCTAACCTGGAGGACTGCTGTGCTGCTCTTATATAGCAGGGACAAAGAATAAGAAATGTAGTTTGATCTAGCTACTGTTATAAAGTAATACCTTAAGCATCAGGGACTTCACTACTACGGTAGATGAGAAAATTTGGGAGGTATTTCATATGGCTACCTTCAGGGCAGAGTTTAAAGCAAAAGGGCAACATGTTTCAGTAATGATTGCAGAATTAAAGAAAATGCACTTTCAGTTTAGTAGAACAAGCTCTCAACATACTGCAAAATTTGTCTTTTTGCGATGTTATCATGGGTTCGGTCTCTTTGAGAAACCTATTTTCTCCTTGGTGGTGTGACACTACTGACTTTCTGCAAGGCCTGTATCTCTAATGTATCTAGAATGATCAAATTTTGAGCAATGCAGACTTCAGCAATTCTAAAAAAGGTGAAGTGAGCTGCTTCCTCTGAACTTCTGAAAGTGTGAGACAGAGCTCAGCCATATCGCTATTTCTTTCGCATGGTGCCTTATCAACTCAAATGCAGGATTAAAACATTGGGTGTCTAGAGAGGGAGTGATAGGAATTGATGAATGACATACATCGGTTTATCTGTGTGGTCAGATAAGAAGTGCCTCTAGACAGATATTGTCTTCAACAGTGGATGGGTATTATGGTTGGGGGTCAGGGGGAAATATAATAAAGTATAGAGTGTTTGTTCCCCAGTCTCCTCTTTAGGAGCTGATGTTTTGGTGACTCCCTAGCTGGGAGCTGCAGACTGAATGTTATGTTTTGTGTCATCCCTGATGAGTCCTATGGACTCATCTCAAACCCATTCATGCTTTTTCAACCTTTGTGGTGTCCAGTGGCAACAGATTTACTATGTATTGTTTGACTGGGGAGGGGTGAAAGGAAAAGGGGGGCTTATCAGAATTCATAATTAATTTGGAGCAGGATAAAAGGTGGGGAAGATTAATAGCAGGTAGAAAGTCTTGTAAGGAGGAATAGAAAGTCTGAGGAAACAACAGGCAAATTTGGTGTCCACCAGATAGGCAATCTTATTTCTCTGAGAAAACCTATGACAAACAGCTGTTATATAAGCACTTGCTTGGGTATGACAAAGGTGAGCCTAGGGGGTTTTCTGCAGTGTTTTGAAGGTTAGCTGTTGGTTGGTGGAAGGAGGTATGTTGACCGGCAGAGACTAGGAGAATGGAGTTGGTGACAGGACTGGCCTACCCAACCCACAGGTAGAAATATCTAGTTCAATAATGCTTGCCAAGGCTTCCTATGTAAAAGCAGTGTGCAAATAGAAGTAAATAAGTGTACAGCCTTTTTTTTTTGATAGTTTTTCTTGAGTTTTATGTGTCTGGGTGAAAGAATACATGCATTTATGGGGGTTTTTGAAAAGCAGGTGAAAGAATAAATGCATTTGTGGATTTTTTTTTTTAAAAAAAACTGGATAAGTGAGTGTGGGCAGCAAGATAAAAGCTGTCAGTCAAAGGATTACCTGGAGGCTGCAATTCCCTCTGGGATTATGCAAGGTGTTCCTATGTGAAATGATAAAGGCAGGAGCCTTTACCTTCTGGAAGCAGACACCAACGTTTTTTAGAGCAAACAAAGACTTAGAAAAATGAAACAATTGTGATGCAGGAGAAAACTTTCTGTGAGTTTGAGAATATCCTTGTCAAATGGAAAAAAAAAAAAAATGTAAAGAGAAGCGTCAGAATGTTGTAGGATGCAGGCAGTATTATCTGAATTAGTCTGAAATTCCTACAGGATTCAAACAAACTTAAAATTAGTGTAAAACCTACTTGAGTTTTTGAGATTACCCAGTGAACTCCTGTTTTCTGTTGACTTCAATTTATTTTTCCCTCTTGCATCAGTCAAATCTTGAATACTAAGGTTGCTTTCAAGTCTGCTGTTTCAACATGGCTGGGGAGGGAGGAGGAGGAGGAGAAAGAGATCGCTTTCTGTTTTTTAAAATGATTCAAGACTAGCTTTTAGACTATCACCCTCTAGCACTGTTTTGAGAAAATTGAGAGATATGCTTGTGGGAAACTTTGACCTAGGGAGTTTTAATATATTTTGCAGAGCAGTGGCATTTGTTTGCTGCTTATACTTGCGATGTACTGGGGTTGCATCCCAACTGTATGGTTGTGCAAAATAGTGTGATGTAAAATAGAAGAATGCAAGACAAATTAGGTTTTCCTTAACCTGCATCACCCAAGTCTTGGTTTCTAATAATATGCCCATGTAAGTAAATAAGCCAGAACCCTTTTACCCCACACAACACCATACACTCCCAGCCCCCACCAAAACCATAGTATACCCAAAAGAAAAGATATGAGCTGAAAAAACCCTCATCATATGGGTGAGACTTGCTGGTAATTAAAAAGCCAAGCAATTTGAGTTAAGAGGTGGATTAATTAGATAAAACACCAGGAAATCTAATTTACTCAACAATTTATTTTTAATCCAAGTCAAGAAGATTTTTATCATGGCTTCTATGAAGCTTGTAGGAACCCAGGCAGATTTAATTATACTCCTGTGTAATGACCCACATCTCTTAAGTTTATGCGTGTTATAATTTATTTATAAATAGATGTACACTTAAGATCTAAAGTGAGCATCAAGACTATTTGACAGGCAGTTTTGGTATGTTAATACTAAAACTGCAGAGGGAGACAGTTCTAGGTCTTATCCCTGAAATACGGCTAGTGACCTGAAGTAGTGAATTTTGTTAATTCCCTCTCATATATCACAAATGTGTTTTTCTGTTCACGGCATTAGAACTGTCCTGTGACCACTGCATACTTAATTCTCTATCGAAGGTGCATGGACAGGCAGCAAGTGCATCTTCCCTGTGTAGTTGAACATGCTTTGAAAGCATGTCCTCAACACTTTTCTTAAACACTTTTCTTTACAGACACCTTAGTCAGAAAACGCACATATCATAGAAACATAGAATGGTTTAGGTTGGAAGGGATCTTGAAGATCGAGTTCCAACCCCCCTGCCATAGGCAGGGACACCTCCCACTAGACCAGGTTGCCCAAGGCCACATCCAGCCTGGGCTTGAACACCCCCAGGGATGGGGCCTCAACAACCTCTCCGGGCAACCTGTTCCAGTGCCTTACCACCCTCACAGTGAAAAACTTCTTCCTAATGTTTAATCTAAACCTGCCCTCTTCCAGTTTATAGCCATTCCCCCTCCTCCTATTGCTACATGCCCTAGTAAAATGTCCTTCCCCAGCTCTCCTTTAGGCCCCCTTTAGGTACTGGAATGCTGCAATAAGATTTCCTTGGAGCCTTCTCTTCTCCAGGCTGAACAGCACCAGCTCTTTCAGCCTCTCCTCATAGGAGAGGTGCTCCAGCCCTTGGATCATCCTTGTGGCCTTCCTCTCGTGTTCCAGCAGGTCCATGTCCTTCTTATGCTGGGGACTCCAGAGCTGGACACTCCAGCGGGGGTCTC
>NW_009648710.1:1655907-1694885 GCF_000708025.1 Charadrius vociferus | reverse complement strand
TGCCGGTCTCCTGGCTTTTCTGCCTGCCTTCCTCTTTGTAGGGATGCATTGCTCTTGAGCTTGGAGGAGGTGGTCCTTGAATACTAACCAACTTTCTTGGGCCCTTCTTCCCTCCAGTGCTTCATCCCGTGGCACCATACCAAGCAGATTCTTCAAGAGGCCAAAGTCAGCTCTCCCAAAGTCGAGGGTGGTCAGCCTGTTGTGCACCTTCCTTGCTGCCTCGAGGATTTCAAACTCAACCGTTTCATGGTCACTACAGCCCAGGCTACCTTTGAGTTTGACACTGTCTACCAGCCCCTCCTTCTTGGTAAGAACAAGGTCCAGCATAGCTCCTTTCCTCGTTGGCTCCTCAACCACTCGGAGAAGGAAGTTGTCCTCAATGCAATCCAAGAACCTCCTGGATTGCCTATGCCTGGCTGTGTTACCCTTCCAACAGATGTTGGGGTGGTTGAAGTCGCCCATGAGGACCAGGGTCTGTGAACGCGATGCCTCCCCTATCTGTTTACAGAGGGCTTCATCTGCTCGGTTTTCTTGGTTGGGTGGCCTGTAGCAGACCCCCACTGTAATGTCCTCTGCTCCCAATTTCCCTTTAATCCTGACCCATAGGCTCTCAGTTGGCTCTTTATCCATCCCTAGGCTGAGCTCCATGCATTCCAGCTGGTTGTTGACACGTAAGGCAACACAGCCTCCTTGTTTCCCTTGCCTGTCTCTCCTGAAGAGCCTGTAGCCTTCTGTGCCAACACTCCAGTCGTAGGAGTCATCCCACCAAGTTTCTCTAAGGCCAATGAGATCATAGCCTTGGAAGCGTGCACGCATCTCTAGCTCCTCCTGTTTGTTCCCCAGGCTACAAAACGCTCTCCAAAATTAAAACTGGGTACTACAAGAAGCATTGAAACTGGGTACTAGTGAAGACTCTGCAGATAAACACATCTGTGTGGGATTAGATGAAGCTGTGCAGTAACTAAGAGTTCTGTAATATGATTGCACAGGTACAGTTTTATTGAGTGTTGCCATGTGAATTTAAATGCTTTTAACTGCCCTGTGTAAACAGTCTAATCTAGTATTGATTCAGCTTTACCTTATTTTATGAAAGTACATGAAGATTAAGTATTTTCAGGCTTCTTGCATGGTTGCAGGTTTTTCCAGGCTGATGGAACCACTTAAACTTGGGTTGCACTTTTTCAGACATAGATGCAGTATTCCAAAAGTGGCACAAAAATTTTCAGAAACATTGACTGTTAAAACTTTGAAATAAATGTTTAATTAAGCTATTCTTAAACCTCTAGTCTGCAAAAATCCTTCAGAGTAAAACTAGAGATTGACCTAAAAAGGGAATTTAGATTTGTCTTCCTTTAAAACACTTTGATATTCTATTTTTTGCATGAAATGAATGAACTTTTAATGTATATTTTGGTTCTGCTACCAACCCAATATATAAATTATTCATGCAGATCTGCATCTCCAGATAATTACAAGGAACATCCTGAGCAACATCAGTGGTGTTTATGCTAGCATAGAGAAGTGACTCATGCAGCAAGAAAATTTCCACAGTTCAGCTTATAGAGTTAACTATATCCCAGAAATGACTTGAATGACCTAAGAAATTGTCATAGCTCAACGTTGTTCAAAACAGGACTTTCTGTTCTTTCAGAAATTCCACTTTTGTGCTTCCACTTTCATTTTTTGTTATTGACACTACAGATAAGATCTGAATATGTTTAGGTACGGCAGCTAGATTCAAGGCGAGATGTGTCTGGGGTGATGTTCTTGAAGTATGTTCCGTGTCCATGGATATAAGAAATATGACTCAAATGTTTTCAGGCCCCAGACATTAAACTGAAGTTTATACTTTTAAAAAAAAGCACTCCCCTAAATAAATCCAAAGCCATTTGAAAAAACCACACCCAAAACAAGCATCCCATACCAAAATGAAAAACAATCTCTCTTGTGCTGATATCTTGCAATCCTAACAATAAACTAAGGCCTTAATCCTGAGAAAATAACCCTTTTAAAAGTAGGAGGAAGTTCTTAGTAGTGTGGTGTTTTCATTTTTTTCTTCCCCTGAGGATTTTCCAATTCCTGTCAACATTGGTGTCATCTTTCCTGTGAAAGATTTTGTAGTTTGGTGCTGTTTTATTTGTGAATTGTTGCTGGCCAGACTGCATGTCCCAACTACCTGGGACTTTGCTATTATTGTGTTAAAGTGGTAGGAAAGAAGCCAAGCTGGATGCTGAGAAGCATGGGCTGTGCTCTGGTGTTCGATGCAAATGCTGCATTAGGCAATGTGCTGCAGTTGTGGGAGATGTGCTGTCAACAAGAGCTAGTGCTGTAGGTGTAATACCTTGCACAATTCTATGCTAATGGTACTTCAGGCTTGACAACACTGTAAGTTGGAAAGAGAACACTGCTTGATTAGTGTTCTAATAGATTTAGATGAATCTATTGTGTAATTTTTTTCCACTATCAAACAGCTACCCTTAAGTACAATTGGTATGAACTAGTGCCACACTTTGTTACTTTTCAGTATGTTTTTTTGGGTCGTCCTGGAGCGGTCAATTCACCACTTTGTGTAGAAACTAAACTTGCTAACATACTCTTTAAAATTATGATCAGTTTTAGATATAAGCAAAACTATAATGGACTCTAATTTATGAACAGCAGAATATAGCTTTCAACAGTTGTCTAAGAAGAGCTAAAAGCCACACTTGGGTGTTTTGTGGAAGCAGGGGATGGGAAAGGTAAAAATGGATTTGAATCGGAGTTTTATTCTTGATCTATAAATTAAATTAATGGTAAAAGATGTCCCATGGATTTTTTTTCCTAAAGGTCTGATGGAGTGATGTTACTTTAGAGGAAGGTAAATTCACTACAGAGGGTAATTACCCTTCTTTGGAGACTTATCTTAGATGTACTTATTGGTAGGCAGCTCCAAATGCATTATGTCTAAATAACTGACCACTGCATTTGTCTTCACAATGGAGTCTAATTGTATACTAAGGCTTGAATATATTAAGTTATTTCACATCTCTACTAAACTGATTAGTGATGTGACTGAGGCATGACTAGCCCAAATGACAAAGCAATAATAGATATAATCAGGTCTGTAAAGTCAGCATCACTGAAAATGTTTGGATTGAAACCTTGTGTGTTCTACAAGTGATGAAAGCTACTGCTTACTTAAATGCACATTGAAGCATCGATGTAACCTTTATCCAGATTTCAAACTAATATTACAGAATGATAGGGGTTGTAAAGGATGTCTGGAGATCATCTAGTCAAACTCCCTTGCCAGAGCAGGTTCACCTAGAGCACAGATGGTGTCCAGGTGGGTTTTGAATGTCTCCAGAGTCAGAGACTCCACTACCTCTCCGGGCAGCCCATTTCAGTGCTCTGCCACCCTCAAAGTAAAGAAGTTCCTCCTCCTGTTTAGATGGAACTTTCTATTTTCAAGTCTGTGCCCATTACCTCTTGTTCTATCACTGAACACCACTGAAAAAAGACTGGTCCTATCCTCCTGGCACCATTCCTGTAAATATTTATTAGCATTGATAAGATCCCTCCCCTCAGTCTTCGCTTCTTCAGACTAAAAAGACAGAAGTGCCTAAACCTTTCCTCATAAGAAAGACGTTCCAGTCCCCTAATCATCTTCATAGCCCTTTGCTGGACCCTCTCCAGCAGTTCCCTGTCCTCCTTGAACCAGGGAGCCTAGAACTGGACACAGCACTCCAGAGGCAGCCTCACCAGGGCAGAGTAGAGGGGAAGGATGATCTCCCTCAACCTGCTGGCCATACTCCTGATGCACCCCAGGATGCCATTGGCCTTCTTGAACACCAGGGCATATTGCTGGCTCATGGTCATCCTGCTGTCCACCAGGACTCCCAGGTGCCTTTCCACAGAGCTGCTTTCCAGTAGGTCAGCCCCTAACCTGAACTGATGCATGGGGTTATTCCTCCCCAGGTGCAGTACCCTGTGTTTGCCTTTGAATTTCACAAGGTTTCTCATTTCTGAATGGCAGCATAGCCTTCTGGTGTGTCAGCCACCCCTCCCAGTTTTGTCATCCAGGTCATTGCTGAATGTATTGAACAGGTTTGGACCCAGTACTGACCCCTGGGGATCACCACTTGCTGCAAACCTCCAACTAGACTCTGTGCTACTAACCACAATCCTCTGAGATCTACCTGTCAGCCAGTTTTCAATCCACTCCACTATCCATTCATCTAATCCACACTTCCTAAGTTTGCCTATGAGGATGATGCGGGAGACGGTGTCGAAAGCCTTGCTGAGGTCAAGGTAGGGAACGCCCACTGCCCTCCCCTCATCTATCCATCCAGTTGTGCCATAGATGGTTATCAGATTAGTCAGGCATGACTTCTCCTTGGTGAATCCACATTGACTACTTCTGATAACCTTCTTTTCCTCCAGATGCTTTGAGATGATGCCCAGAATGAGCTGTTCCATCATCTTTCCAGGGATGGAAGTGAGGCTGACTGGACTGTAGTTTCCTGGGTTGAATAATAAATCCTGGGTCAAATACAATATCTGTAAAGAGGTACAATTTCTGCATAACTTGGGTATTAATCTACATTTATGCTGCTGTTTGCCAATTGTAATTTCAGAATCTTTCACTTAGTAATTCATAAGAATCTCCTTTGACCTCCAGTTGTATGATGTGGAAGTTCAGTAAATGCAGCTGTATTTGAAGACCCAAGTGTTTTCTCTAGCTTGTGGGCAGGTCATGCTTCCTAAATTACAAGGTGCATTTTATGTAAAGGAGAAGCTGTAGGCAGCAGTACTGTTGTTGTCTTGACATCCCACCAGTACTCATCTTTCTCACTTTGCCATTCTGTGCTTGAAGGGCCAAAGGGGAGGAAGCGCTAGCTGGCTGATGGATGCCAATTGCTTATGCAGTCTGTCTTATTTAGTAAGACTACCAGCCAAGGGAACTTGGAATAAAGGCACTCAAAAATAACACTTTGTTCCTGTAAGATCATTTGTGAAAAATATCACTGCATGTACTATAATTATGATAGGCACAGTAGGTGTGACGCTATGTTCTGCTTCAAGATCTAAGACTAGTGATTCAAAAGTGCAAACCATCCACAGACGGAGGGGGAAAAGCAGGAGCGCATTTTTTTTTTTTCAGAAAATCTTAAATTCTGAGATCTTAGGAACTGTAAGAAAAACTTAGAATTGGAACTTACCAAAGAGAAGTTCATTGCACAATGAAAATTAACTCCTTAGTCAAGATGGATGAGATGGCATTAACCAGAAGACCTTTCTCATCTAATGATGAAGTGAAACCAGCAATTGTAAATCAACAGATTGGGGAGAGAAGTAGGAAATAAAGGGTAATGAATATAAATGAAAGATTGAAAAAAAGTTTAAAAAATATTAAAGGGAAGACATGGAAGGGAAAATAGAAGCAGAAGGGGACAGTCCTTGAGTGGTGTTTTGGTGAAAGCAATGAGTTTTATGTTATTAAGAAAAGAAGAGTTTTAAGCAGAATTTTTTGAATTTGTATAACTTTTAATAGGGATGCATAAAAACTAAAAGCTCTTGGGAAATATAAGTTCTATAAGTAGAAGAATTTAATTAAAGTCCATCTACATGGCTTTGTAGAAAACAACCCTAGGCAAACCTAGAGTTTTCTGCTGGGATTAAAAGTTTGGATATAATTGCATTAATTTAACTCTCCTAAACTCTTTAAAGACACTTGATTTAGAAGTCCACAGTGTTTTGATTCTTAAGCATATAGATTAGGGATGGGCAAACTGACTAATCTCAAAGGTACATGCCAATAGGACACTATTACTCTGTCTAGGGTTCTGTGAGGCATGCTCTTAGACCTGATGATCAGTGTTTTACTCAGAGATGGCAAAGTAACACAAAAGCTTTCTAGAATTGCGTATGATGTGTGAGTTAGGGGAATGCTAAATAAAGCGGAACTTTGGGCACAACCAGTTTGTACTTTAGCTGTGATAGATATTGAATGAAATGTGTATCCCAGAGGAAAAAAAGCAGTAGGAACTCTTGGGAGGCGAATATACCAGACAATCAAGGGAAGTGTAGTATCCTAGAGCAACAGGAACAAATGGGACTCTAGGCAATAATGAGCAGAGCTTTGAGGAAACTAGAGGTAAACACCTCTCTATTGCAAATAGTCCTGGAGACTTAAAACGGAGGTTGCAAAATCAGGGATTATGAAAAAAAATCTATAAAAATGCCTCGGAAGTTTCAGAATGTGTCTTAAAGTGAAAAATGTGTGACTTCAATCCACTTAGTATATGAAAAAAGATTGAAAAGTCACTTGATTAGAAGGCATTCGTGGGGTTAGAATCCTGGGTATTGAAAAGCCTTAGAAATCATTGCAGGGATACACAGTAAGTGTTTGTAACTGGGTGTAGAAAGGGAACTGAAACCTGAGTCATGTGAATTCACATTAGAAAGAAAGGAAAACGCATTTGTATCAATGAATTGAGGCACCATAGAAAAAAAAACCAACCTAGAGCACTAATATATTTTGTCCCTTGTATTGTTGAAACAGGACTAAATAACCTTCGGGAAGAGATGTTTTAGCGAAACTTGCTGAGTGAATAAACCCCTGTCTTTACAGTTCTCTTAATATTTTTGTCTTTATCTGAAGTAGTATATAGCAATCTGTTGTTAATCTAATAAAAACACTTAGCCAGGGTTATGGTTAAACCATACTTTACTGGTATGGTATGTCTACAGTACCTCCTAGTCTGCTGTGTTATACTTGTCCAATTTAAACCAGACTTTTCCTCTTTCAGTAGGCTAGCTCCTCTGCAGCATTCAGAGATTAATTTTCATGGCCTCTTAGCCTCTGACCAGGTGTTAGCTTGCTCCTCTTGATTGAAATCCTGCCTAGGTTGACCTTAATGCTTCTTCCTCTCTCTGTGGAGTTACCTGCTGTCTCTACATTTGAAGCTCTGTAACTTCCCTGGTCAATATTTCCATTCCTGTCTGCAGACTTTTAATTGCATTTCTGATTCCTTAGCCTTCCCTGCTGGGTGTTTGGGCTCTGTAGCTGAGATCTTTGCTGTCTTGCCCTATTGCTCTTCGAACTCCTCAATTTGCTCCAGTTCACTGGCCTCTGCGCGTGACTTCATTGAGTGTCTGCAACAGAGTCCTTTGTTGTGACATTCAGACATACTTTGGCCTTCTACCAGCAATGAAGTGTTTGGGCTCGAAGGTATCTTATAATGCATTTTTTGGTTTTGTTTTTTTTTTTTTTCTTTTCTGATAGTTCTCTGATCTACCTCCTGGCATTTCTCTGGCCTGCTGCTTCCAGTCTGTAAATGCTGTGTGAGTCAATCCTTTTGTGCATCAGATTAAAATTACTATTACAGTGCTTCTTGGTCAAACCAAACCTTTCAGTAGCTGCTGGTATGTACATATACACACCCATCCCAGATTCATCTTTGTGCCACAAAGACCACTGAAATTCCTCTTGCCCTTTAACAACAGAGTTATATTTTAGCCAGCCTCTTCTGTAAACAGTTTAGGCACTAAACTGAGTGATATATGCAGAACTCCCAAATCTTCAGATTCATTTGGGTGCAGCCTTGTCCTACCTGGTGCTGTTTATGAATGTGGTATCTGGATCCTCACGTACATAAACTGAGTCAGTTCCCATTCATAGACTGATGTGTTAAATACTGGAGTAATGTATTGCTCTGTTTGGTTTCCTTCTATGCAACTATTAAGGCAGTCTTGAACAGGGAAAATTGGCCAAAACTGGAAACTCAAGGACCAAATTTCTTCCTAAATCTGGCTTACTACTAGAATTACTAAATTTTCTTTGCTCATTCTGATTTCAGTTTACTCCAGTAATGGTACAGTTTGGATGGAAAATCAACTAATAATTAGCAAGTTTACCAATCATTGCAGCACACTAAATATTTGCAATTCCAGTACTGCTGGTGCTGACTGCATGGTCAACATTTTGGACAGAACCTACTATGACAAGAAGGTTCTCTACTTTCCAGGTGTATTGCAACCTTTCCTGTTTTCACTAATACAGTGGTTGGGGTGGATTTTTTTGGTATGTATGTTTTGGTTTTTTTTTTTTTTTTGTCCTGTCTGTGGTGCCTTGGCAGTGTTTTCAACACTGGCAGTCAGCCTGAATCCAGAAGCTCTGAATTAAGCAGCTGTGGCTTAATGTCTTCAGAAGATGTGCGTGAGCCCTGGACATACTTTCTGATAGCTTGCAATTATTTCAGATAAAACTTTTCTGGTTTGGGGGAAGAGTAATTGATGTAGTTGCACTTGGGACTCCTGCCAAACTCCAGCAGAGCCTTGCTAGGAGAAAAAGTGCACTTCTATTTATAACATGCAAAACACTGCTTTGTTTTGCTTTTTCTTACTGGAGTTTAGAGTGGGACCGTTAGCCTTACTCCCATATCTAAGAATGCTTCTCTGTCTTTACTGGTCTACTAACAAATACTGTGAGTGCTGGAAACTATGTTAAAATAAATGAACAGCTACCAGTAAGCTTGTACTTAGTAAACAAATAATCACCATAATTGACAATGTTTCTGCAAAATGGTATTTGTGATGGGTATTGAAGAAGTATTTGACATGGGTATTGAAGAGGGGAGATGATATTAGGAAGAAACTTTTCACTGTGAAAAGTGAGGCACTGGAACAGATTGCCTGGAGAATTTGTGGAAGCTCCATCCCTGGAGGTGTGTTAAGGCCAGGTTGGATGGGGCTTTAAGCAACCTGGTCTAGTGGGAGGTCTCCCTGCCCATGGCAGGGGGCTTGGAACTAGATGATCTTCAAGGTCCCTTCCAACCTAAACCACTCTATCATTCTACTTCTGTGGCCAAATTAAGACACAGTATGTGCTCAGGAGCCTATTTGCTGAAATCATGTAATAACAGCCTGATACCAGCTTTTTTAGAGCTTGGCAAAGCAACTAGATCATAGCTACTGCAACAACATCAATGTAAGATGCCCTACAGAGAACCCGAGGTGACTACTTTGGGGAGGCTTTTATTATAGCCTTTTTCTTAGAGGGACCAACCTAGGACAAAAGTGTAGACTAACAGGAGAAGAGGACAGAGAAAACAGCAGCCTGATCACCAAGCCATATCATATGTAATGGGGGAAATTTGCTGCCCATGGGAGGAGAAAGGATTGACGCTGACACTGAGGTTTTTCCTTTACTACTACTACTGCCTTGCACTGATCACACATCAGATAAAGAGCTACTGAGGAGACTGTTTCTGTTCTGTGCAGAGATTGATGTAAACAAAGTTGACTCTAAAGTCATCAGCACTAATATTTCTGCATAATGAATAGCACCCAAGAGTAAGAATCATATTTTTCTTCTACCTACATATTTAAGTATGTACACTAAAAGAAATGCAAGAGTTTAATTTCCCTCAGAATTGAGGATACTTATTCTTGCATGTGGACCTGTGAGGAGATTTTATCCATGCATTTGTATCCAATATATAATGTTAGGATTTTACAGAAATAGGTGTTTATCAATATTTTCAGAGGATCTCACTTTGTTTATGAAGGATGTAAGATAAAAGCTGCAAAGGGTGTGTGGAGGAACATGAGCAAGAGCATTTGCCAGGCTGCTGAGCTCATTTTCTATTGGTTTGATTCCTTTAATTTGATATGAAAGTGGTGTAATGCAAAAGAGAATAAGGTCCATATCTGGAAACCAAATACATTCTTCATGTTATCCAGTGGGACAAAGGATTAATTTACTCTGAGCAGAGAGAATGCTTTAAAGTTCTATGAAGTCCTACACTAAGATTTTAAAGCATTTTTGTTCATCTATCCTATTTCTGTTTTGAGAGCTGTTTTTAGCTTCATGTGCTTGTAATTGAAATTTGATGTTGTTCATATTTTAATATTGTTGATATGCAAAATGGCACACACTGATGGTTTGATTTGCAAACGGCTGCTTTAAAATGGATGATCTTGAATATTAATGAAGCTGGCTTTCAAACAAATTGCCATTTTCTTTCCCTTCTCCTGTCCCCTTTTTTGATGTAGGTGCAAAGGGTTTGACAGTATGGAAATTATGAAAATAAGCAAATTCATTTAATCAAGTGCACCATTAATTATTCATTAACTATTTGAAAGGTAACATCTCAGCTCTCAGTATATATAGTGTCATTCACCATCTACTCTATATAGTGTTCTCTGTCTTGATTTCAGTACGTTTGTTACTCACTTTTACCATAACTCAGTCTACGGTTCCCTTAATCAGATCCTTTTGAACCAATAGGACCATTATTACTCCTGTTCCAACCACATGGGCGTTTCAAGTGATGTATTATGTGCACTGCATGTTTTTTGTCAAAGCGTCATACAACATAGCATCACAGCTAAATTAAAGTTGCCTTCATCCATCGATGAACATGCAGGTCATCCTGTGCATCCTGCTCTGTAGAGCAGACTTGTTTCACTCTGCACTGATTTCTGTTCTCAGAAATCTATATTCCAAGTCCTGATGAAGAGATTAAAATTGTATTGCAATGAACTTGTCCATCAAGGCCAAGTCCTGTTATGAAATGAAATAAAAGGAAAATATGAACTAGATCTTGTTTAAAAGCAAATTATAGAATAGTTCTGCAGGTTATCCTGTCATTAGCAACAATAAGGAATAAAGATGCAAAAAGTCAGCACAGCAAACTGCTTTCAATTCCCAGATGGATTTCAGGTAGGTCTTCCTAGGCAGAACCTATGTTCTTTGACAATAAACCTAGGTCCAATATCTAATGCTAGGGTGTCATTCAGAGAAGCTTTGTGAACTAATTGGTTTTACTTGGGAGACTAGGAGCATTATGAACTTATAAGTGCATATAAGACATATGGAAGTGGGTTTTCTGATTCTCATTGGACTCAACACAATTATTTTGATCTTGGCTCATGCAAATAAAAAGCTTTTAACAAACAAGTTCTGAGTCTCATGTATTTAGAGGTATTTGAAAATCAATAGTATCTAAGTGATGTTGAAAAATTATTAACAAATGTCTAATCAGTTATGCTATGGAGAGCACATACACTGCACTAATCAGAAGGAAGGAGGCCATTATCAGCAAAAGTCATGCCGCTTCAAAGAGAACAACAGATGCCCAGAGACAAGGTTGATAGTAAAATCAGAAGCATCCCTGCATATGTAATTTATTCAGTTTACTATGCTCTTTATCCAATTTGCCATATGCTATGGGACATAAATTTTGTGTATATGCTGTTTTTCCTCTTATATGCTGATCATTACACAAAAATACTAAAACTTCATTAGGACAATGCTAAGGATCTGGTGAGAGCAAGGATCAGTGAAAACAAGGACACTTCAGAGAGGTTCCTCCTTTCATTATAACATGGACCATTGAACTTGAGCTTGGCAATTTATGATGGTAGTATGTTGCGTGGACCACGCTTGGCTAATGTTTATCTGCTGATAAACTGCACTGTCTAGACCTTGATAGCAGGAAAAGGAAGCTGGGATCTGAAACTACCTTTTTTTCCTGGTGTGAACTCCAGGGTGAGGGGAGAGAGAAAGGATGAAATACTGACTTCCACTGTTTTTGGTTGACCTTGGCTTCTTGTAGGGCTTGCGTGTGTGTGGTGTACACTGGTCCTGGTCTTGTGGAGCACTAGGTGGCTCCACAAGCACAATAGGTGGCTGTGGTGGGAAGGTGGCAGAGCTGATCCACCCACTAAGCTCTAGGGTCAAGTTTGTGGCCATTGATGTACATTCCTGTCAGAGGGAGTTTGGAATCATATAAGTAGCAGATGATTTCGGCAGTATCCTTTTCCATCAGCTGAAGTTAACCTGCATTTGCTAGGCCTCTGCAGATCTGTGCTACAATCCAGGAAATGTGCATTGTTTCAGTATCAGGGACAATTATCTTCTGGAAATAAACGAAATATTTCTAGATTACATTTATAATCCTCTAGATGCTAACTGGTTGGAGACAGCAGAGTCAATCTGTGTTTTATTTCCCAAAGGGACCTGCCTGTCATGTGTTGGGTGGGGTTTTATTTGGTTTTGGGGTTTTTTTTGAATATGGGAAAATCATGTCAGAAATGTCAGGGAGCTAGAAGCTAATAATGAAACGTTTATTTTCAGAGTAAAACAGAACACTCAAAGGCAGACAATCTGAGGATGTGTTAAGAATGCATAATTTAGCAAACATTATGGAATAAGACTTGAAATATGAAGAAACAAAGCCTGCAGCTGAATTAAATATCCAATTAAGCTATCTGCTTGGCTGAAAAAATATCTTCTTGACAGACAATTAGTTCTGGGCAAGTCAAACATTTCAGGTATGAATTCATATAGGCCAATTAAAGAAACTAATCTTTGTTTGATGTGAGGAAGTGGTAAATTGGAAAGCTTCAGAATGAATATGGAAGTTTAGACTATGTGGACTTCCCTGCAGTCTTGCCATTGCATGGGTAAAGAAGTGGTGATTTTTCTAGATGACCCTGTAATACCTTTCCTCTCTGTAGAATGTCTCTGGTTGGATAGTATTACTGACTTTTGATTAATACGGGAAATGCTGAATGCCAATTCAATTTTAACAGCCAGACACAAAAGAATAGTGAAAAAGATTATAGATAATATGTGGAATAGACTTCGAAATTGTTTTGTTAAAACTGAATTACAATCTCTTCTTGACTCAAAGCTTTGCTTTGCTGATAGATCCCAGGAAATGGGTTCCCTCTCTGACTCTAGGATTTTTTTCTTCCTCTCAGAAGTGCAGCTCAGTGACTGGACTTTGACTATTGGTACACAGCACTGCTGAAATTACCAGCACCTTCGTCCCTACAAAGAGAGCCAGCATGGAGCTTTTCAGCAGTGTATCATAGAATCACAGAATGGTTTGGGTTGGAAGGGACATTGAAGATCATCTAGTTCCAACCCCCCTGCCATGGCAAGGGACACCTTCCACTAGACCAGGTTACTCAAAGCTGCATCCAACCTGGCCTTGAACACTTCCAGGAATGGGGCATCCACAACTTCCCAGGGCAACCTGTTCCAGTGTTGAACCACCCTCACAGTAAAGAATTTCTTACTAATATCTAATATAAATCTACCCTCTTTTAGTTTAAAATCATTGCCCCTTGTCCTATTGCTACATTTCCTGATAAAGAATCCCTCCCCATCCTTCCTATAGACCCCCTTTGGGTACTAGGAGGATGCTATATGGTCTCCCTGGAACCTTCTCCTGTCCAGGCTGAACAACCCCAACTCTCTCAGTGTGTTTTCATAGGAGAGGTGCTCCAGCACTCTCATTATCTTTGTGGCCCTCCTCTACATTCGCTCCAACAGGTCCATATTCTTCTTATGTTGGGGGACCCAGAGCTGGAGGCAATACTTTGGGTGGAGTCTCACCAGAGCAGTGTAGAGGGGCAGAATCACCTCCCTCTACCTGCTGGCCATGCTTCTTTTGATGCAGCCTTGGATGTGGTTGGCTTTCGGGGCTGCAAGCACACATTGCTGGGTCTGGTTGAGCTTCTCATCCATCAACACCCCCAAGTGCTTCTCCTCAGGGCTGCTCTCCATCTGTTCTCTGCCCAGCCTGTGTTTGTGCTTGGGATTGCCTCGATCCACATGCAGGACCTTGCACTTGACCGTGTTGAACTTCATAAGGTTTGTAAAGGCTTACCTCTCAAGCCTGCTCAGGTCCCCCTGGATGGCATCCCTTCCCTCTAGGGTGTCAATGGCACCACGCAGCTTGGTATTGTCAGCAAACTTGCTGAGGGTACACTCAGTGCCACTGTCCATGTAGCTGACAAAGATGTTAAACAGCACTGGTCCCAATACTAACCCCTGAGGAATGCCACTTGTCACTGGTTGCCACTTGGACATTGAGCTGTTGACCACAAATCTTTGAGTGTGGCCATCCAACCAATTCCTCATCTACCGTGTAGTCCATCTGTCAAATCAATCTCTCTACAATTTAGAGACAAGGATGTTGTGTGGGACAGTGTCAAATGCTTTGCACATTGTCCAGGTAGATAATGTCACTTGCTCTTCCGTTATCCACCAACACTGTACCACTGTCATAGAAGGCCACCAAATTTGTCAGACCTGATTTGTCTTAGTGAAGCCATATTGGCTGTCATCAATCACCTCCTTATTTTCTATGTGCCTTAGCAGAGTTTCCAGAAGGATCTGCTCCATGATCTTGCCCGGCACAGGGGTGTGACTGACTGGCCTGTAGTTCCCTAGGTCTTCCTTTCTTCCCTTTTTAAAACTGGGGGTTATGATTCCCCTTTTCCAGTCAGTGGGAACTTCACCGGACTGCCACGACTTATCAAATATGATGGCTAGTGGCTTAGCGACTTCATCTTCCAGTTCCCTCAGGACCTGCGGATGTATCTCATCAGGTCCCATAGATTTGTGCACCTTCAGGTTCCTCGGATGGTCTTGAACCTGATCTTCTCCTACATTGGGTGGTTCTTCATTCTCCCAGTCCCTGCCTTTGTCTTCTGAGACTTGGGTGACGTGGCTAGAGGACTTGCTAGTGAAGACTGAGGCAAAAAAGTCATTGAGTACTTCAGCCTTCTCCATATCCTTGGTAACCAGGTCTCCCATTTCTTTCTAGAGAGGGCCTACAATTTTCCCTAGTCTTCCTTTTATTTTCTTGTTGCCCTTGACATCCCTGGCCAGATTTATCTTTATTAGGGCAACTCAGATTTTGCTGTCCCAAGGTTGACAAGCTGTAGATGGCCTAGGACTGGGCTGCTTCTGCCCATGCAAGAGAAGAGGAAAGGGAGAGAGGGATGGTGCTGAGGGGCTGGCATCCCAGAACTAACTCTGAAGCTCCAACTGCTTCTGGAGGAAGCAGGAGCAAGGAACATGGGAAGAATGAGAAATCACAGTATCTGTAAGACTCATCTCAAAAACTTGAAACTTATCAAATGTTCAGCCTGAATACATGCCTCATTTGCATGCCAACAATGCCAGAATGCCCCTTCTAATTTTCTCTTGAAACACTTTGGCTGTTACTAATTTATGAGGTAAAATTGCCCACGATACTGTTAGTGATGTAAAGCTGAATTCTATGGATGCTTTTAAATCTTTAGTTTCCTCCATATGTGTTCTCTTTTACTTAAGAAATTGCTCTTGATCCTCTTTTCCTCATCTCTCAAACTTCTAGTGAATAAAGATTTTGGATGTATAAGAAATTCAGGGCATGATGTCCTTGTGTAAGCTGTGAAATACTTGGTGCTGTATTTTTCCTAGTTACATAAATAACAGGGTAACTTTTTGTTGGTGTGTGGTTTGGTTTTTTTTAACTTCTGGCCCCATGGGCTTTACTCTAATCTGCCTAAGGATCTGTTCTGTTCCTTATCACTGCAATGCCAGAGACACTAAAGCTTGGAAAAGGCTATGAAGGGAAAAAAAGCACTTTTTGGTAGCTAATATTGTCTTACTGTTCATTTGCATTCCTGGTAGCAAACCTTCTTCTATTCCCTCCCCCAACTATATGACCTGACCTTAAAAATGGCTTTTAGCCCTGGGGAATTGCATCTGTGCTTATAAC
Organism: Charadrius vociferus; assembly: GCF_000708025.1. Classification (NCBI taxonomy): domain Eukaryota; kingdom Metazoa; phylum Chordata; class Aves; order Charadriiformes; family Charadriidae; genus Charadrius; species Charadrius vociferus. Next base: position 1,679,334 of record NW_009648710.1, on the reverse strand, counting down.
TTGTTCATGTGCCAAGTTCTACTTTAATACAAGCTTGAATTGTGGAATTATATGAAGGTCTTGAAAAACAGGGTTTATAATGGAAGCAGCAACTGACCGTTAACTATTGTGGTGCTATTGAGTTCCCACTATAATAAATTGTTTTGACTTTATCAAATGGTGTCATAAAGAAAATGCATTTTGTTTTAGACCATAATTATCCCATTATTCCACTTTCTGAGTTTTGTTTTATTACTTTCTACTAAAATAAATTTTATTACAACCATAAGCATATTAAGCCATAAAGAAGTCTGTCCCATGGGCAAGTGTTTGCAGTTTTAATGTATTCTTTGTGTGTGTAAGACAAGCTGTAAATTATGTAACATGTGCAAGGACCATAAACTCCAGTAGCGATCGAAAACACTAATGTATCATCGTAATCACAGTTCAAAAGTTTGTACAGGTTTCCACATTAAACCATTGCTGAGCAAACATATTGCTCATACACGAAGCACAGCTGTAAGACCTATTTTCTGAGGAAAGTTTAGAGAAGGAAACAAGTAGCAACTGTGGTTTTTTGGTTGGTTCTTTTTAACTTACTGAATTAGTATTGGTTCTGTGGAATTCCATCCACTGTTCCTCTTTGTGAAGCAGCCTGTTTGATTTTTTTTTTTTTTTTTTTTTTTTATTGGGATGATGCTGAACTGAAGATCCAAACTTCTTTGGAACTACTTATGGAAATGAAGTTGCGAGTGCTTACCCTGTTCACTCAGTTGGAGTCCATAAGATGCTGTTTCTCTATCAGAAGCACTGTCTCCTGTGTTCAGGTGGAGTTGTTCTGAGGTTGTAGGCATTGCATTTAGGAGGGACTGAACCACTAAATCTAAGCCGATACCCAACGTTCAGACTGATGGACTGTCAGTGGAAGAATCTGACGATGTAAAGAGGTATACTTATATTCTGTTTTGCTGTATCTACAAAACAGCATCATAGTTGAGGAAATATTTTCTATTCCTGTGTACCTCATAGCAGAAATACTACCCTCTTTTGAGAAAATTTATAGGCATTATCACTTAGTCAACATGAATCTTAATTTGGTTTCCTGCTTTTTATTTGTGTTTTTCTTTATTAGACATGGTTTAATATCTGAAGGTACCAGCAAGGCTTGGAACCCCATTGTGACTGGAAAAGTGCCATTAGAGAAGAAAACACTTATGGCTTGTCACTTTTTTCACTTACTTCTGACTTGTTGAAATAATCTGTCTGTGGATCAAGATGATTTTAAAACAATGAAGATGGGTGATAATTTGCTTGGAAGGCATAACCTAGTTATGCCAATCCAAGCAAGGAATGCCAGATAAGAATAATAAGACTCTGCTGCAGTGAGATTCAGTGAGTTTGTGATCAGCTTTACCATGCAGTAGTTCCCAAGTGAACTAATACCTCAGTGCTACCCTCAACAGCCTCTGTCAGAGAAGCAGCATGGTTGTGTTTAGGCTCTGACTGCTAGACCTGAGTACTGCACACTTCATTTGCTTTTGTGTGTAGAATGGTATTAACTATACCTCTCTGCACAAAACTCTAGCTAGTGAAAGAATTAGTGTTAGATGCTATTCTGTAGCCAGCAGGCCAAAGCTTCCCAAAGCGTGATAGTGGGTGGAGTGGCAGAGAACTTGCTTCTTTAATGACAGTTTAATTTTAACAGGGACCTGGACAGTGAAGTCAGTACAGCTTATGGTGCAAGACGTAAAGGCATGGAGTGGAAAGCAGTGCTAATAATTCACAATAACTTATAAAAGCATGACTGAATAAATGATGAAGGAGATTATTCCATACAGGCTTACAGGAGAATGCAGATTTTTTGAAAAAGAACATGCTGAGGTACTGTTGTTTGTGTTGGCCTGAGGATAGCCAGTAGACTTGGACAATCAACCTAGACTGACTCTCATCATAACATAAGCTATAGGATTTCCCTGAATGATATTCTTCAACTCTCCTAGCTTGTTGTCAGCTCTCTGGCCTGTTCTAGTCATTACATGGAAGACTCCCACTAGAGGTGATTGCTGTTGGAGCATCCTTTGGGCAAGTGATAGTTGCAGGGCTGCCTGAGTTACTATCAAAGTAAATATCTCTATCTGCTCTCCACTTACAGATGAGGAACAAAGCATATCTGGAGCAATAGCACTCAGGTTACTTTTTTTGCTGCATCAGGTAATGAAATAAAACATTGTTGGTGCCATTGAACACGTGGAGGTATTTTGTATTTAAGTATGAAATACCCAAGAGTAAAGTTGAGCTCAAAGTTGTTTCTCAGGTTGGATCCTCTGCTATAGGAATTAACAGACAACAAAATAGACTAAGAGAAGATGCATAAATCAGGTAAACTACCACTAAGGTCCATTTGCCTTTAGCTCCTTAAGCGCAATGCTAATGGACCATGCCTAGTCAAAGGAAACCCAGTCCTCTGGGTTTCCAAGTAGCTACTGGGAACAAGAGAGATAAAGCTGTAACTTACTACAGGTCCCATGTGATATCTGTTTAATAAACATTTATCACATGGAGAAATGATTCAGCCTTTCAGTCTCTGTTACCATCTATGACTATTTACTACATAATTACAGAAAGTCTTGTTATGAAAAGGTTCTGTCACAAAACTGTTCATAAGGGCTAGTCATCTCATTGCCAGTCTGAGTGCTTTTCTTTATAAAGGGGCAAGTATGGCATCAGTCTCTGTGGCTCCTCCAGGGTTCCAGTCCCCCAGCTACTTCCCTCCTAAACATCATTTTTCATGCCATACTGGCCAAATGTTTAAAGTGGATACTCCATCATAACCACCCCTCCCACATCCTGCATATCCTAAGCTGTGGCTATAGATTTCTTTTGTCTCTGCAATGACTTTCTTATATCATAATAAGTGAAATAGAGCAGAGTGGATACCTGGTACCTACAATACTACCAGTATGGGACCATTCATATTTATTAGACAAAATGATTAAACAGATAAAAAGAAAGAAATATCAGCAATGCCATCAGTCTCCTGGGTGTGATGGAGCACACTTCACTGCAGCCTGTTCCTCTCTCCCTGATCTCCAAAGTTATTGATTAAGAGAAAGCCCATGGGCAGCTCCTGTACAGCACTGTCTACAAAAATAACTTATGCTCATGAAAAGTATTTATTCACTGTTCTGGCTATTAAGAGTTCACGTTGTGATGAATTCTGTGCATCTGAAAAGGAATAGAAGTATACTGACACTAAGTGTGAGCTCTATATTTAATGCCACTATTAATAATATGCAGTAAAGTCTTTGTACCTCACAAAAATAATTGAAGGAGAGTGTTGAGATGTTATGGAATATGTATCGCCCACAGAATAGTTTGTATAAATAAATCCTACCTAAATCTCGTTTGCTGAACTTTATTCTTTTAAGGGAACTGATAGGCTAGTATGTGGACCACCTCACAAGACATACATTATTCATAGAGAAGTATTGACTTATGTGCTAGACTTCATGTGTTCTGCCTTAAATTTGGAAAGTCATCATCTATCTTCTTCTTAGTGTGACATTTTCCAAATCTTACTGAGCACTGCACTCACTGGTTGCTTGTTTTCATTGGGATTTAGCTGGGCATTTAACCTTGCCAGCATTCCTGACTCTTTTTATCAGGAAGATTGTGTTTGAAAGGGATAATCTGTAATAGGTGTCCTCTAATGATTAATGTAATGGAAGAAATAATGGAAGGTTCTGGGGAATACATTCAACATTTTTCAATAAGAGAACTGCTAACATTTTAATTAATTATCAGAAAGTTAGTCGATTAGGTATTATTATCCCTTTCAAAGATGTTAGGCTTCCCCTCCCTCCACTCGCTGCTTTCACAGAATGTTAATTTAAGGAAAGTGGTCTTTCTTGGGAATTAATTAAACTGAATGCACCACTGACAACATTCTCATTTCAAAAATTTTGTAAGGTTGAGATCAGTCAATTCCCAGCTTGCAACTGCCTTGCACAGTTTGTGCAGATAGTGCTGTCTGCTCCTGTGACAGTAGCTTTGGGAAGCAGGAAGCATTGGGTGGAGAGGCAGGAGAGAGAGGGATCATCTCATGCTGAATCCCCTCCACTCTGCCCCTTCCCCTCCAAGTTATTTCAACCTGATCCTGCAGTAATCCTGGATATCAGAAGTGAATGTGAACTGGAATGCTTCTAGGAAATGTTCTTCACAGCCTGTATGTTGCCCTGTCTGGAAAGAAAATGTATTTTTTCATTTGGATCCAGCTGGAGGCTCAGTGGGAGAAGGTACAGCTATCTGTAGGACCTCAAACACAATGTGGATGATCCTCAGTGTAGAATGAGCAAGGCGGAAGGGGCTGTCCTCTGTTGCCATCTTCCCCGTTCATTTGTGCCAAAAGTGGTTTATGCTGTGCATTTCTGTACCCTTAATAAAGAAAGAAACCACCTGTTGTCCTCCAAGGAAATAATATAAAATAAGAGTGATTTTAAAAAGAATGGGTTTTACCATTTTATCTCTTATACCTCCCCTCCCCCAAAAAGACAGCACCGAAAAGCAACAACCCATGCATCTATTTGTATTTCCCTTCTGTTATGTACTGTCCAGGGGAGGAGCTGGGAAAGACGATGTTTTGTTCCCTTCTTGAAAAACTCTTGAAGAAAGAGGTTTTGGATTTTTTTTTTGCTTAAATTTTTTCCAGTTCTCAAGGTTTCAGGTGAGTGGAGATGAATTGTGCAAGCTCATACCTACGTTTTCTTTGCTGTATAATATCATAGTGCTTCTCCAAATCCTGTGGATAGAAGCATAAAGTTTCCAGACATCAGTTACAGATAGCAGTTGTGATAAAGGACTTACCGTCCCTTTAGGATAGGGGGACATCCTCCCCCCATGTGTTTGCTTTAATAGTTAGTAACTTCTGTAGAATCATTCTCTGGGGATTCATAATGGAAAGTGGGAGACAAACATGTTGGGTGTTCTTATTTCTGTTTTCCTCTACATCCAGATTTTCACCTCCCCATTTCAAACAGTTTCATCTACCTTTCATTAGGGCCTGCTGTCATTTCTTACTACTGGAAAAATTAATGTGAGAAGTGAAATTACTTGTATGATCTTTTTCTAATGCAGGCATTTGCACATATGGAAAAGGTTTCCTGCTAGGCCCCTCCTTGTCTTCCTTGTGTCACATGTTTTAGCTTGAAATAGAAACGTTTTTGGAAGTGAAACACTGCTGCTTTTTTTTTTTTTTTTTCTTTCCCTCCATGTTGTTGCTTAAGGGGAAAAGTGTGTCAGGATGATCTATCGTGGGCAGTTAAGTAAATCCAGCCCCAGTTTGTATTCTGCACTTTTATCAGTAGAACATTTCCCATGGCCTTATCAGGGCAATTTAATAGTATGCAAACTATTGTCAGGTTCCATGGAGGAAAGCAAAGGATTACTGAATAATTCAAAGTGAAGCTCTAGTGGTGGGTCTGTCTCCAGCTCTGTCATGTTTCATCATGATGTATATAAATGACTGACTAGCTGCCTCTGTCCTAGTCTTAGATGTTGACCTTCCTGTAGTGACAAAGAGGTTCCTTACTCATTTGACAGTAACCTTTTCAACACGATCACTTCTATGCCATACAATATTAATGGAGTGACAATGAATAATAAATGTTTTCCAAGACAGCCTGCTTGTTTCAATTAGATCATTGGATTTCCCAGGAGTGGCTCCCATATATTGTCAGGTGTGATGTAGATGCTCATGCTGGCAAGTACAGCCTGATGTTTTGAGAAAAAAAGGTAATTGGCTTTGCTTGAACATCTTTAAGTACAGGATACTGCATGACAGATAATAAAGTCTCATCATCATAAATTGATGATTGCCATGCAGATGTACATATGTATGGTGTAATAAGTGAAATAAGAGCAGATTTCAGACCAAATACATGTGGAATCTCCAGGTGAACAACATTAGCATTTGTGCAAGGTAGTTTGTACCTAAACCTCTGGCATGTGTTGAAGATGAATAGACACTAAGTTGTTATTTTGAATTCTTATCACTCTGGAGTGGTCATTTCAGTATATGTGACTCATTTGAGTTTTGAAATGGTCAGGAAACAAGAACATCCATAAGGCTTTTCCAGTTATAAAAAGGGTCTTTTTCAAAGACTTTACATAACACCTTTATTTTTTCATACTTGGTGGGAGGGGAGAAAAGAGAAACCCACTTATTTCATGTGCTAAGGGTCCTACTGCCTGCTGTGAGGAAGGGTTATTGTTTCATTGCAGGACTGGACTGCCTTGGAGGAGCATATCCTGTCAGGTGTTTCCTCAGGATCTTTGCAGAAACTTTGATTCTAGGCAGCTTGCCCATCCTGCCGGTCCTGCCTGCCAGTGGAGTTATGGCAGGGCTGCACGTGTAGGTGAGAAGTTGCACATAACTAAGCATCTAAGTTTTAACTGAAATCATGAGGCAATGTCTCAAATATTTTCCAGCACTTCAAACTGACATGGCTTCACACCAAAAATAAGTAACAGTCATATCTGGAAGTATGGCTGCCTTTCAATTTTCTGTCTGTAGAAAAGAATCACTTGTAATGTTTTCATCAACAGACACAGGGCAGAAGGGCGAAAATGTGTGCATCAGTGTTGTGCTTTTAATTTTATCTCATGTTTAATTATTTATATATTGCTCTTAAGCTATGATAGGGGAAAAAAATCCTTCTAGTTTAAGTAGCTGAATGACCCATGGCCTTTTATAACTTCTCTAGCTGGTTATAAAATCTGACAAACCATATTATGTATAAATTTAAAATGAAGTCCCTTTGTCTGTTGCTGACAGTTAAAGCAGTGTATCAATAACAATCTGCTGCATGTTTCATGTAGGCATTTCTCACAGGGTAATAAGCAACCCTGTTTCTCCTCCTGTGCAGCAGGACAAAAGCCGTGCTTTTATAGCTTCATGCAGGGTTTTATGCTTGGTAATAACCTGAATTTGTTTCCATCGAGGAACTAAGTTTGAAAAAAAATAATCACATTTTCTGGTATGTCTCACCTAAATATGCTGGCTTGCTAAGTCCCCCACAGGCTGCCCTGTAGAGGGGAAGAGTCTGTTTGCAAATATACTAATCACAGTATTTCAGTTAATCCAAAATTATTTTTTTCTCCTGAAAGTTTCTTGCAAAGGCAGTATTTGTATTTCTTATGGCTCTGTGTGGTTTAAAAAAAAGAGTTGTACTACTCTCCCTCCCTTCTCCCACATGGCTAGTAAGCCAAGGGATGTTCAGCGTTCTCCATTGGTCGTTTTTCTGACATCTTTCCACGAGGTTGTGTGCCCAAACTCACAGAGGTATTTCAGTATGGGTTTCCTTTGGGGCTGTATGGAGCAGGCAGGGCAGCCACCGAGTGCACAGATTGTAAAATGTCAGTAATGCTCATGGGGAAGGAGCACCCTGGTCTGACGTAAAATGTCAGTAATGTTCATGGGGAAGGTGTACCCTGGTCAGACACTCTACTGAGGAAAAGCATAGCAATTGTGGATAGTTGACTGGACAGGGACTTTGTTTCATCTGTTACCTAAAGCTCTTCCAAAACATACCTCCATCACTGGGACAAGGTAAGGAGCTGGCAGTGCTTCTCTCTGTGCTCCCTCTCCTCAGGGGCCTTAGCCTACACTTTCTGAAATGCCTCTCCCCTCATGGAAACTTCACTGAACAGTCTTTAGGAGGAATAGAAACAGTGGTGGAGATGATGGTGTGGGAGGAGACAGCTGTGTCTGAGGGAGAGCCACCTGGCTTTCCCCTTCTCCAGACCCCAGATCTGCAGAGCCTTCTGTGTAAGGAGAGGAAATGACCTGGATCAGAGTCTCGTGAGCCTTTGCGTGCCGTTTCCCACAAGGCTGGCAGCTAGACAGTATGTTTCAAGAATGTATTGTACACTCTGTGAATTTCTGTGAGCCTTAACACTTAGCCTTGGCACTAAACTGTTTTGCACTTCTTTACAGCACGCGTCCTCTGTCCCATTACATCCTGAATGCTGCTTCTGCCTGTTAACTTAGTTGCTTAATGTCATCTTCTTAATGTTTAGCTCTTGAGCTTAAAAACCTGAGCAAGTGTTTTAACTGAATACGTGACTGTAGATGGATTGTGAAAGCATGAATTTTCCCATGGAGAGAGAGGCTGCCAGATCTTGTTCCCTTAGCTGTTGTCTGTATTGGAGTTGGCTGATCCGAAAAGAGATTTTCTTTTTTTGTATGTGTAGCAGGACAGGATCAGGAGATCACGCATGACCACGTATTTGATAATATTGTGTTATATCATGTAGCTGTAATGTATCTGATGGTATCATATATTACCATACCACTATAGATATGATTCTGCCAGCCACCAAGGCAAAGCAGATCCAACAGCGGTGGAAACACTCTGAACATATTGAAGTCATGTAGGCATCCCTGGTGGTTAAGGGCCTTGCTTTTAGGAAAGAGCAGAACACGAGTGTCTACATTCATCCTAAAGATACAAATATGCTTGTGATCCATGTGTGCTTTAGTGGAGCAGCTCTTGGCCGAGCACAAAAGTAATTCTGAAGGATCCAAGGGTCCACAGGTATAACAGAGGACAGGTTTTGGCATGTGATTTACAGTTCACTGATATCAGGGCTGAGGTGATTGACATAACAGCTTATTGCTCTCCAGAAAGGTGTCCCTAATTAAATTTATAAGGGAACGTTTTTAGAAATAAATTTAAAATACAAGGATAGAATAGTTTGATTTTTGTTTTGTCTGTCTGCCTCCTTTTCCCAAATGTCTTCTTATGACTATTCTGCTTTTCTTTCTCAAATCTCTCCCAAATTCACTTTAGCCTAATAAGTTTGTAAACAATAACCCAAAGTGGTGATGCAGCTTTACCGGGGTGGGTGGAAGTGCTAGGCATGTTTGTAAGGTTGCTTTAAACCAACCAACCTTGTATTGCTGTAATGAAAAAAAGTGGAGTGGCTTTAATTATGTTGCACATAGTAATTTGGCAGTGAAACTACCTTGAGGAAAAATCTAATCCCAAAGTGCCAGTGAGCCAAAAAACAGGTAATGAAGAAAGAAGATTAAAAATGATCATTGTTGGGAATATCTTTCAGCTCCTCCATGAATAAAATAAAGTTATGAAATGTAGATATACAAGCAGGTGAAGGCAGTTCATAGCATCTTTAGGTATACATCAAGCAGTCTTTCTGTCATAAATTTTACAGCACCTTTTGCCACTCTGAGTATTTAACTTGCAGATGAATTACTTTTTGCTTGCATCAAATGCATCGTATGTGGATAATATTTATGCAAATCACAAGCTTTTCTCTATGAGTTTACATTATGGTAAGATATTTGAAATAATGTCTTTGTACTGGTTTGATTTTCTACCTTTGACTTGACACTGTTCTTCTAGGGGGAGAGGGTATTGGATGCATTTTGATAAACAATGCTGAAATGACAGATTTAGGCTTTAAATGAAATTGTGTTCCATAAACTGTGAAACAAAGAGTCATAACTTACCCCTTAGCTACATACATTTCAGAGAAAATTATCTTTCATGCTTTGATCTACACTGTATCATTTTACTGAGTAGCCTCATGTGCAGTATCAATCAAATCCATGGAAGATGGGCAAGAATCTCATTTAAAGTCAGAGAATACAAATCATAGATTCATCTGCCTGGTGGGAAGGAAAATGTTCCACGAGTCCCAGTTTCTCCAATTATGACTGAATTAATTTTGTAAAACTCCAGAGAAGAAACTCATGCAGTCTTCGTTCTCATGTATTTATCCATTAGGATTGACTACACATGGGAGACCGGGTCCAGGGCTGCCTAAAAGCCTTACGCGGGCTGGACACCCAGCTCTGTTCGTGAGGTCCTCCCACCCCTGCTTGTGTCTCATAAACATCTGAGCCTGGGAAAACCAGAATGGCAAAGTTTCAGTTTCCAGTAGGGTAGTTATTGTAAACAACTCATGCCACAGGATGGTTGTCTTGCCAAGTACCCACACTGCCTCACTGTGGTCCCCAAGGTGTCATGGAGAGTTCATAGCCAGGAATCTACATGGCAAATCCATTTATCATCACTCATACCCTGATCAAGGACTGGATCTAATGATAGGCTGGGAAGGGGAGAAGGCAGATGAAGGAGGGATGTTGCACCTTCATGTTCACTGTCAAATGCTTCCAGGTACTGCTGGCAGGGAGTTCACCCCAAGCCCTGCAGTTGTGGTGAAGGACTATCCTTGCGGACTGGCCAGAGGATCCCCTAAGAAAATTGTTTCAGGCTGCCAGTTCCTAATTGCACTGCATCTACTGCACTCTAAGCAGAGGAAAAGAAAACAGAGGGAGGAAATTTGTTCTGAGAACATGTTTTAGAGCTGGAGTGAGAGTGATTGTGTGTCAGATGGGGAATCTTTATGCAGGGCGATGCTTCTCTCTAAATACAGTTCTGTTTTCCAGTCATAGCTTATTGTCTCTCGCTTGATATTTGTAGCCGTATCAGTGTGTTGCCAGGGAAATAAGGCTTCTGATGTGATAAATTCTGTGTTCGAACTTCAGTTCCAAGATAAATGAGATCAGAGATTAGAGAGTGGAAAACATTTTTTTTTTTTTTTTTAAATGCGAACAGTGGTGCTAATGAGCAGAAGTAGGAGGGGAGTTAACTCCTGCAGGTGAACTCTGTGAAGCGGGAGGCCTTGCAGAGCTTGTGAGAGTCCACAAACCTTTCCCGCTTTTATTTCTTCAGTTGGAAAAATGTGTTTAATGATTGTCCAGAATAGAGAACTTCTTTAGAAAAGCTGTGCTAGCTGCATTAGTGAGAAAAAACATAAAAACTATACACCATTCCTCTTCACCCAAGCACTGGTTTCCCAGTCTGACTTCCAACAGGACTCCAGTTTGCTGGTGATTGCGATCTGATCCATCTAGCACGCACTGAGCACTTATGTGCTCTTGTAAACTGATAATGATGAAAGTATACATCATGACTGTTTTTTAACTAAATGCATGACTGTAAAACACCAAGTTGGTCACACAGTACTAGTCTGGGATTTTCTAGGCAAGAGACTGGTCTTTGTGACTGTACAAAAGCTGCTGTATTTTTCTGTTCCCTTCAGAACCATTGCTTTTGTTCGCCAGCTTGGCACGAGCAGGCTTGTGCAAGAGACAAGGAGAGGAATGGCGTCACTTTGCAAGATGTCTTTCCCCAATCTGCTTCTAGTCTCATTTCTGTCCCCCATCTGCTTGCTCCAGACACCTCTGAGAGACCAAATGGATCTCCAGGCTACTTTGATTCTAGCTGCATAGGAGGTTACAGAAAATCTGATTTGCGCTACAACAGACACCCATTCTTCATTCCTGAACTTCCCCTTAGGAAATGCACATTCTTATATTTTTCAGATTTGTAGAAGCTTTTCCTGCCCATGTTCCTGTCTTGATAACTTACCTAGGTCCTATTCAGAGTGCTGCATTGCCCAGGAGCTGGTAAGGCAAACACAAGTCAACACATGATCTTTTGGATTCTCTTATCTCAAAGCTGTACTGCCTGGTCTCTGCACACTGCCTGGCATTAACTTTAAGTAATAGTATTACTTGTTAATATCACTGCAGACCCTAACACTACTGAGAAGCAGATATTTTCAAGTGCTGTTTGCTTTGCTTGGGACACTCTAGCTGCTTGGCTTGGCTCGGCTCTTTTGGCCTGCCTGAAAGGGGGGATGTCTGTGGCTTCAGAGAGACTATGTGAGTGACAGAGGCCCTGGAAGATAAACTGGACACTTGAAGAATGCAGTGCCCCTCTGATCTTACCCCCAGCCAGTGATGGAGCTAATTTAGGGGAAGTCTGCCATGCTGTCATTAGATGTTTTTTGCTGTGCTCTGTTTCAAGCTGATTTTTATTTTGGGAGAAGGTTTGGAGAGGTTTTCATATTCTCCCTTCATATCCTGTCCTTGATTTTGGACTCTCAGGAAGAAGTCGTCGTCTCGTCCCCCCCCCCTTCTATCAAATTTCAAAATGTCGTTGTTTTCTTTTGTTTAGACTGTAAGAGCAGTAAGGGATGGGCTGCTTGTCGCTGCCTTTGTGTGTGGTTAAGTAGCAATGACTGTGATAATGGCATTAAAAATGTCTGTTAGCAATCTGAAATTTGCAATAATGTGTTCCTTTTCCCTTCTGCCAGTGTGGGGACACTAGTAGGGACACTGCCAGCCTTTAACCTTTCTTATCTCTTTATCCTGGAATCTCCCTGAGGCAGGTGCAAGCTCCTAGAAAAAGGCTGCAATGCTCAGAGCAAGGAGACCCTGCACTCTGAGACCTCAAGGCATTTTGGTAACAAATATGAGAATTTTCAGTCTGTATGGAGATGATCAATTTGTTATCTTCTCAGTTACATAAGAAAAACTATAGAAGTCAAGGTGCAGTAAGCTCTACAGCGTGTAGGAAACATGCTGTGTATACGTGTGGATGCAAAAATTATCTCCTCTTTAGTTCCTGGCTGATTGTGCAGGTATGAGAAAATGTGCTTGCAGCCTATATCAGCTGTCTGCATTTTGGTATGAGAATGCGGATTTTCAGAATTGAGATAGAAATTCCATTTTAAATATACTGGGAGGGGAACATCTGTGAAAAATCACAAGAATGACTTTAACATCTGCCCCTCTAGAAGGAAATTGCTGATGATCTCATTTTATATCAGATAAATCTTTGAGTGCTGCAATGTTTACATATTTAAATGCAGATTTGAAATGGAAGAAGTGACTAATTAATTTAGCTCAAGCTCTTAACATTTGCGTTGTTTTTAATTTTAATTGAACATTTTGTTCACAGGGTTAGTGATTTTTACCACAGCTCAGACTATGCCTTTAAGTAGTTTTATGCCTAGGAGGGCCAAAAAGAGAGAAGATTGTGGAAAAAAGGAATATACGGGATTGTTGCTAGGAATCTGAAAACAAAAGGCTCTGATGTTACTCCACTGTGTATCCTCTGCATTTCAAGAGAATGCTTTTGATTTCCTTTGCATTAAGTGGGACCAGAAGTGGACCTATCATGCAGCTCTTAATGGAACTGAGAATAAACTTCAACATCATGGCTGTGAGCTGATGATCTCTAGGTGAGGGAAGTCTAGGAAGATGCTTTTCTAAAGTTAATAGCATTAAAAAAGTGAGAGAGGGCAAACAGCCCACAGGTTGTCATCTGCCCATGTGAGACTGTCCCAAGCTACCTATTTTGGGGAGGGGATGGATAGGTAGACAGTCTGCCTTGAAAAAAAAACAACAAACCAACAAACCGAAACACGTTCACCACTTTGCTATTCCACCTCTAAATTTCATTGCCTATATGAGATGTAACTACCCATAGACTGCTTCTGGTTGTCCTAACTTCTTTAGTCAATTTCATCCTTTTCTTCTGAAATCTGCCTATCTAATGTCTTGTGTAGAAAGAGCCCTTTTGCCTCGGTATTTGAGTGTCATGAATCACAGTAAGCAAATTATTGCTTCCTTCCTTTTCTCTGGTGCTTACACTTTTCAAATATTTTAATTCATTGCTGTTATTGTTTATCAGCCCACGGAGACATGCCCCCCCATGTAGGCTTCTAGCTAACCTCTTTCTTCAGCCCTTTAAATCTTGTGTGTCCTTTTCCTCCCCGTTCTGACCTCCAGTCCAATTTTCTAGTATACTTGAGCAGCACAGTATCCAACATGAACGCAAGCTGGATTGTATGAGGCCATTGCACTGGTGCTTGTCCTGTCAAGAAGGATATCTGAATCACTCCTCCCCACAGATCTGGTAGATTGATGCAGAGGGTCAGGACAGTAGGTGCCAGTGTAATAACAATTTTTCTCTTTCTTTTTCTCCAAAATGAAAGAAGAAACTTCTACTCTGATGCCAGAGCCATCTGACATTGGACTGCAGGTGCATAAACCTCCTGCAATAAAAAAGGCAGAAAAGGTCAGTGTACCTGTAGAGTAAAATGCACTAAAAATTTGTAAAATTAGAATTGCATGGGCAAGATGCTTCTTTCCCTCTGCTCTTGTCTCTTCCAAATCTAAAGTCTTTTTGGCTTGGATTGTTTCTTACTCATGTAAGCGACCAAGTTTTTGTGTCACACTCAACATTGGTATCTAATTTGGGCTTGTGGGTGGTAAAGCAGTATAAATACTAGCACTTCTAAAAAGATTAAGCAGACAGAAGTCTAGAGGGAGTGAGTCTGGGAGCTGGCCTACACTCCAAGGCAACAGAAAATGTATTTTGTAAATCATGACTGGGCTCACGTTTTAGACTTTTTCTTTCCTTTCCGTAATTCATACGCAGGCCATGGAGATTGTCCTATACAAAATGCTGGAAATAAACTATGAACATCCTTTTCTGCCAGTGAAGGGAAAACAACCCTCTAAAAAATGAGCTGCTCTGCAAGTGGGTTAAATTCATACCTAAAGTAGTTTATAACAGTTATTTTGAAATACTGACGTCATCCAGTTTGAATATCACCTGATACTCCTCTTGCATATGAAATAGTTATTTGTGCAAAAACTGAATTTCAGACTCTTGAAAATATTAAAACCAGTTACCACAGGCTCTAAACAGCAGATCTTCTGATCCCAGTTTTGCTAGCTGGACTGTTTTTTTCCCCTCTTCCTGACTTTGTAGCAAAGGCAAGGTGAGAGTTTTGTTAAAAAAAAATCAAAATGAAGAAAGACGACCTCTACCAAACTGCATGGAGTATGGCAGTTTTCCTCAGTTTTGGCCTAATGGGCCTAGAAAGAGGGTCAAGGTACAGCACGTGTCACTAAAAATTGAGGTGTACGTTGAAACTGTGCTAATGTCATAACTATTATGAAATGATAGGTTGAAGTAAGTAGCTATTTGTACTAATGGTGTAGGTTCTAACAGCACCGAGCAAATATGGAAACAGAAGTTGACAGATTTACATAATGATCAAAGCCAACGTTGTTTCTGCTTGAGCAGACAATTTTGATTTAAAGGTAAGTCTGCTTGCGGTATACTTTTTACCCGCTTGTCAACCAAGGGAAACAAGCGGCTCTAGAAAATGTGCTTCAGTACACTATACATCACCTTTCCATCAGGCTGTTCAATCTGTTCTGTATTTCTTGTGCTTTGAAAATCCCTCTGGGATTTCTGCTATGGGGTCTAAGAAAGTTTTAAAATCTCACTACAGGAAGATAAACAGAGGAGACAGAGTGGCAGCCCTGTGTGAAAACAACATTTGGTAGTGTTTGCTTCTAATTTTAGGCCCTTGGAGGAAGATAATTACCACAATGATTATGTATTAATGAGCAGAGCAACATGCTGGTGTCAATTTAAAGCTAAAACATATCTGAAGATCCAGCTTTTTTTTTGTGTTTTGCTGTCACTTTATTTCAGTTTATTTATGCAAGCAATAGCTTTGCTCCATTGTGACATAACATGTCACTTACGTGAGGATCTGGCAATACATCACTATCAATTGCAAGCAACAGATTTTGCCCCCCTAACAAAGAGGTAAAAATTAAATCACTAATTTTATGGAAGGTTCTTGGTGAGCACTGCAGAACTGCCCATTCCTCCCAGTGTTGCTTGTGGGGTTCCATGTGAAATCTTGCCACTCACTCGTATTCTTCAGTATTGTATGTATGTGGATGAAGGACCTCTGCTTTTTGTCTCAGTGGTGACTGCATATGAATTCCTCAGATGCTTGGACTGGATTTTTTTTAAATTAAAAAGTGGAGCAAGCGTTTATTATTAGCCTCATGCTGTTTCAGCAAAGCTCATCTTTCCTTTCATGCTCTCTTCTTCTGTTCTTCCAAACCGAACTGAATTACCCTCCCTGCTTTTTATTTTTCCTGTCCTATCACATCCCTACAGAGCTACAAGATTACCCCTTTCCAAACTTGCAAACTACTGCTTATCTTTTGGTCTTCCCATCTCTCCTATTGCTCATAAAAATTTTAAAACCAATAGAGAGAAAAGAGAAGTGCAGTTCCATTTTTAATAGTATCCACTAGTTTTTATTCTACAGTATTTGTACTTGTAAGAGAGAAGGAGAAATTAGAAAAAGGCAATTGAATGGAAGGTTGTGTTGGTAATGTTAATGATGCACTGCTTTCACATATGTTATAACATGAAGAGACTGTTAGCATGTTTTGGTCTGATTCAAGTCCCAATCTTTAGTCTGTGGTTGCTGTTGGTAACTGTAGTTGAACTGGTATGATCTTGTAGGAGCCAGTCTGTCCTCTCTTCATTTGCACTTGCTTGTGTCTTTGAGATTTCAGCATAAAGATAATAATTTACTGAAATATGAACTGGACTCAGTCTAGAAAAATGTTTTTGATTTTTGGTAGAAACCTTAAACAAACCAAAAATTGAAATTGAATTTTTAAGGTGAAGAAATGATTTCTGGGTGGAAACAAGGCCTGTGAAGAAGGTTGTAGTAAAGCTCAGCCACCACTTAAAGGTAGTTTTATGGTTCCGACTGGCAAATACAGCTTCTTGGTACATTTAACTGGTAGTATACCAGTCAACCCTAAGGTATAATTTTCATTAATACAAAGCTCACTGGAGTTTAGTGCAGGAAATCCAACTAGACTGTGTACTGCCATATAGCATAGAGATTCCCAGGTGCTTCTGTTGACTTCTTCACCAAAGGAGAAACAAAACTCAGTAATACCAAAGTCCTTGGCAGAGCTAGTGGGATTTATATCAGCTGTGAATTTGGGCTACTGTATTTATTTGCACAAAGCTCTCAAAATCATTGTTCCATTTATTGTTTTTGTTTTTAAACCAGCTAATATTATTTTTCAAAATTACCTCTAAGGGTTCTTTTCACAAAGCTCATCTAATACATAGATGATATAGATTAGTTTGATTCTGTTTTATTCAGAAATCTGTTGGAGGGAAAGGAGACACCTCAGCCCTCTGCCATCACCTCAAATGCTCTTGAAAGATCTCTATATTTTTCTCTCTTGCTACAAAGAAAAACATAACCTATTTAATTTCTGAGCATGTAAAAATTCCAGACCAGTCAATCTGGAGTCTAGAGGTGGTCTTGGTCCACCTGATGCAATGTACCATAGCAGGTGGTGATCAATCACATTAGATTACTCTGACCAGGGTAATAAAAGTTGTACCTGCCAGCTGCTTCGTAGGCAAGATAATGCCAAGCTAAAACTGAATGCTTATAAAAAGGTATGTAGTTTGGGAACAAAGTTGTCTGCCATTTGTAATAAAGGCTCATGGAATCTGGTATCATAATAATTTTTGAAGTCTAGTCTTCCAAAACTGAGAAGTTAAATGAGAAAAAAAGAAAAGGAGAAATACTTGCTATCCTGTTCTGCTCCTGATGTTAAGAAAATTATTCCAAATTCAGGTGAAGAGCACATTCTTGCTTTTTACTGTGGTACTGTGGGATGAGGGAGAAGAAAGGGAAGGGTTATAATGAAGAGGAGCTCTTAATACCTAGATACTTTTTTTTAGCTGTTACTAATTTAAATATCATCACTACTGAAATATTCTTTGTAATCTTTGAAGAGACCTTTTAACCATCACTTGTGTTTAGCTGGGAAAATCTAGACAGCACTCCTATCACATGGTGAATTCCAGCATTGACTGAATATGTGACAGCATATAATAATTCTGCAATAACTTAAAACGCGCTACCCTCAAGTTTTAAGGGGAAGCAATGCTAAAACTTCCAAATAACATTAGACCTTTTTCATTATTTTTAAAGTGAGCCTGTAACTGGTGCTTGTAAATTTCTCATGTTTGTGCCTGTTCAGCTGGGTGACCACCATTTTGTACAGATAAAAATAGGGTTGTGTATTCCAACACAGAAGGTGGGATTTCAGGGCTCATTTCCTGAAATCAGGCCCTTAGGAATGCTACAGCTCTTTTTCTCTGCAGCTCACCTACTACGTCTCTCTCTCTCCACTGTTAAGCTTTCTACAGTAGACCTACAAATAGCAGCAAATATAAAAAGAAAAAAAATACATATATGCACTGTTTCTTCTGATATTATTGATCCTACAGCAAACAATTGCTAGATTAAATGTTCTAATTCCAAAATGCAATTGCAGAACCTCATAAGAAAGATCTTGAGCATTATAGTTTTCTTACGAAAATCTTGCTATTAACCTCTAGATTACATTTTGAGGCAAAAGCAAACATAATGGCAGGAGTGTTATACAAAATGAAGATGGGCTGTTGGAGAGAGAGAAATCTTTTGGAACTGAATATCGGTTGGAGGCCAAAACATCTTGGATTTGGATATTAAGTTTCTCAATTCAGAGAAAACAAATAATGTTAACAGAAGACACTTTAAAAATGAAAGCCTATGGATTTTTTAATTAGTAATTAAAATTTCCATTTAACTTTTTTTATTTGTTAGCAGTCTCTAACTAAAATCCTGTCCTGTATATCCCAAGGTGATTTGCAATTGGAACCTCACGGAGAAAATATGTGATGTAACTGATGGAAATACTGTGCTGAATTAGTTCTGTCCTGTATTTTTAACAGCAATATATTTATGGGGTACATATACTGCATGGTTGCTATGATCAGATGACAGTGTCGCACTTGGTCTTGTATGTGAAGTACAATATATAGTTAAAATGATGTCTTTAACCCTTGTCTGTCTGTGTTTATAGTCATAAATTCCAATTATCTTACAAACACTGCTCTTTGTTCAGCTTATTCTGTCAGATGTAGAGATGTGCAAGAGTACTACTCTTTCAGGAAACAGAGCCAAACTTGTCTTTTTCTTGCAAACAAAACAATACTTTCCACTTCCCAGTATCGTGCTTTCTTAATTAGAGAAGAGGCATTGCTGAAGGTCAAAGTCTGTGACACTTGATTTCACTCAGGCTGAATGTTACCCAACGGAGTCACTAGCTTCAGCTGTCACAAAGAGATGCTTTGGCAGTGGAGGCAGAGCTCCCACTTTCAGTTCAGGAAAGAATCAGAACAAAAATGTGTATCACATTTTCACATTTCTCTGAGATGCTGTGTGATTACTGTATGAGCTTTTAAATCCTCATCCTTAGGTGCTGAATTTTCAGGCTTTAAAGGCTGTGGTTTGTGTTTTTTTGGTGTTTGGGGTTTTTTTTATGATCAACTGGTTTTTTACTTACTATTTTGTCTGTTCTGTAGCAAAAATGGCCATTAGTGATGAGAAATTATGTACATACTGAGGTTTGTGTGATATACCATGTGGAGTGTTTCACGGACTATGTTAGCCCTCTCTCATCACATGTGGATTTGGGGAAAAATGTGTTTGCAGCATAATTAGATGTAGAAGTGGAAACCAGAAGTGTGAAGGTAACAGCGTGAAGACATTGAAAATGAGACCCTGTAATATGGCTGCTTGTTGAAACTTCTCTGAAAGGAGGAGAAGTTTTACGTTCACTCACACAGTGTTCATCTAGCAGAAACAGAGAACCGTAGCCAAGGTCTGCATAGAATGCAGATGCATTCTGTTCAGCAGAATTGATGCAACTCGGATAAAAGCAACTCTGTCTCTAGCTGACATAAATAGACGTTGGTCTATTTTTCTCTTAGTAGGATGAGCCTGTTATGTTCTCAAACAACTCAATAATTATCCAGTGATAATTCCAATATTATAGTTTGACAGGAATGTTTGTTGTATTTGCATAATGTAATTTTATATATTTATTAGGTCTTTGTTCTATCTGGCTAAATCTGTGCCTTCTATCCATCCAGATAAAAAATAAAAAGTGTGCCTTAGAAATTTTCTTTGAAACATTTCTTTGGAAAATTTTCAGGAATTGATACTAAGTTTGTAAAGGCTACAGTACATCCAATCAATGGATATATAGCTAACACATCTTCCAGATGCTTCTAGGTTATTGGGGCCATTTGGAAAAAATTTCAGTGGTTGCACTAGGTATGCTATATGTTTTGACTGACATTTTCTAACAGTTCTGACTCCTGCTCAATTGACAAACACGTATCTTCTCACAGGGCAAATTTGCGCTATATTATCAGTAGCTCTTGAATTTTGATTAAGTCTTTGTTTTCCTTATGTTTTGTCAAGAACTATCCGAAGTTACAGGTAGGAGTTTTCCAGTAGTGGTGTGTGATACCTAGGCTAGCCTTTACAAATTGATAGGATCAGAAGAGGGAGATCATCAGCGTGAAGTGACGCGCCAGGTCTTCTTTTCCCAAGAAACATTTCTTAACGCCAGTGTGAGAAGCGATCCAGTGCTGTTTGCTTGTGGGAAAGTAAGGTAACAACGTAAATTAATTTCTGTTTCTGTAGTAAGTAGACTGCCATCTAGCCTATGAAATGATCCACAAGAACTAGCTAATAGGCGAGAGACCGCATAAACAACACTTGGGCAGCACATATCCTTGGTGTGACTCTGCTGGGCTTTATTAGTGTTTCAGCCGGAGAGAGTCTGGCTGCTGTTCTTTCCTACGTTTATGCTCTGGCTCTTCAATTGCATTGTTCAAAATAAGATTTATCATAAAATAGAGTTAACTTTTAGCATATTAAAGAGCATATGTTGTTAACCTAGCAACAACTTTGGTTAAAAAGTATTTGCTTATAGAACAAGAATATCCTTTTGAAAGAGAGAAGTTTGATTTAGGTGGAAAGCTTGCTTTCAGTTAATTCATTTTGCTTCCTCAACTTTGTTATATAAAATTTTCCCAGACATCTTTGCATGGTAGGATTTTCTTTTGGAGAGAAGTTTCTATTGCAAGCTTCTCTTGCAAATAATTTTTTCCAGTAATCTCTAAATCATTTGGCATATTCTATTCTACTATCAAAATGCAATGGCTTAATATAGATCTATCAATCTTACTCGTCTACAGATGTATATATGTATTCAGGCCAACTCATTTCTAGTAGTATAGCTTTCATCTTGAAAATTGGTCCTGTATTTCTTCATCTACTGTTGCATTTCTGTTGGAAACCAGGCAGTTATTTAAACCCTCTTACTATGGCTAAAATAGCAGTTAAAGCTTGTCAGGGTAAGGTGTGTACTTTATAAATATGAAATGTATCTACATAAAGAATAAAGCAAACTTTTGAAAATGTTATTTTTTCTTAGAAAAGACATAACTTTACATCTTTCTTATGTGAACATGGGAGAAGTTCGTAAGGAGCCTGTCACTATGGCAAAACTTGAAGCTCTTCAAGCACTATCAGAGTACCTTCACTTCTAGTATTCTGGCTTTACTGAAGAGGCGTAAATATCCCCTTAATATCTGCTATTCCATTATGTTTATGAAACTGGGCTAATACACAAAATTCCTATTTATACACATAGATTTACTAGTGGGTTTTTTCCAAGATGTCTTTTAATCTTGCTAGTAATTAGTCATAAAAGGTGTACTTTTCCTTGTCTTATGTTAGTGAGAAAATTCCTGCAGCATTAATTTTAATAAAAATGTATAAAACAGAACAATATCAACAATATTAGTAGATTTAGCACCCCAGCACACATTTGAAGTAAACAGGCTAGGTATGAAAGGCATAAACTTCATATAAATATATTTGTATTTTAAATCTCCTTGGAAGATAACCTTTGAGGAAAAAAAGTTGTTTGTGCAGTGATTGAGAAGCAGCCTGACTTTATCACAATGACTCTTGACAAAATTACTTTTTGCACAACACAGTGAACAAAAAACTAATTTAATTTGTTTTATGATGCATAAAGATGAGCTGGAAGGGTTTGTTTATTTCTTTTCCTGGTTCTTGACCATAGATATATTTGGAGCAGTTGATCTTCCTTAGTTTTGCTGGACTTGTCCTTTGAACATGGAAAAGCTTTTTAATGTCATCTTTCTCTGATTTGACTTCAAGGAGAGGAGTGTGTGTGTGTACCTTCATTTTACTGCATAAGCCTTTTTCCCGATCAGTTTTCTATCTTTGGCAGAAACTGGTGCTGATGAAACAAAGAACCAAAACAGAATTATAATGTAGTGCCCAAAGCTTCCTAATTTCACTGCTTACACAAAAGTAGAGAACAATTATGTATGGCTATTGATGTCCTAAATCCTCTATTTGCATTTTCTTAGTGAGATGTGATAATCAGCATTTTTAGGTTAAAAATACTCTCTTTTAAATGTTGGTGGTTTCCCATAGCTTATAAGCATAAAGAAATTAAATATCTTAAAACAGTTTTCCAATTTTCAAATCACAGTTTTTATTTCCTTTTTTGTCATATTGTTAGATGTAATGGGACAAATTGGTCTAAACCTGGAGCGTTTCAGGGTGCAGGTGCCTTCATGCTTCAGTCATTACCTACATCACCATTAGTAAAACTTTAAAAATGTTGTTCTGCTGCTACTCATAAATCTGGCATCAAGCTGGAGATGTTATAATTAAGGTGGTGGCAGGATTTCTGTTGTTATTTTCTTCAGCAGAAGGAACAGTTAGTGCCTGCCAGCAGAGGAAACAAATTATGATGCTGGCTGCCCAGTGCAGCCATCAGTTCAGAGTCCTCTGTCTAGCTGACCTCCACTCACACTCTCCTGATACCATCCTTGACAGGCAGCACACAGGTAGGGAATGATGAATAATTATTATATGTCCTATAAGGAGTGTAAATGATATTGGGGATGGGGCACATAGTCCTTGGTGAATTGCTTATACCCTGCCCAGACTCCTCTTTGTGTCTGTGGACTTTGTCCCTGTTCTGTTAAGGACTGGCTGAGGTGTAGGGTCACTGCATCCTGTGCGTGGGACAAGTTTTTTTTTTTAAATAAGTACTTTTTTCAGTCAATTAAAAAAAATCATCCATTCAATGAAACAGACTTGCAGTATTCACAGGAAATTAATAGGGTTCAAATTTTTTAAAAGCTGCAAAGGAAATGAAGCTAATAATCCTTGTAAAACAAGCATGGCATCCACCATCAATATTGCAAGATACAGTTACATATTAGCTTAACAAATCACTTCATTTGGCATCATTTGCTTGTACTGAGTTACGCAGACAAGAGACTCGAGTGTATTGGCGAGCAACTTTTTGTCCACTACGTAAATCAAGAAATGACATTTTGGTGTTTGAAGCATCTTTCTCTTCTTTATTTTGTGTTTTCACTTGTTGAATGCCTCAGTCCTTTGTGAGTCTCGCAGCACATATAGCATAACTTATTTTTGGAGACTCTTGGTCTAGCAGATTAACACCAAGGAGAACATGTTTGCATTTTGCATGATGTGAATGCTTTAAGGAGGATCATGCAATGGTCAAAGCTGTGTGCCAGAAGGATCCTGCCTCTTGGTGCCATGAGCTTCCAGAAGGTCTGACCAACTGTATGGTGCACTCACACACCATTAGAAAACAGGGTTTGGGGTATAGCTCTGTAGCATTTATTCACATTCAAAAAAAGGATTTACTGTGTAAAATCTGTATGGAAGTTGATAGCTCTCACTTCTAACTTTCATTCATATCTCCAGTTAGCCAGAACAAAGGGATAGATG
>NW_009648710.1:1616412-1655843 GCF_000708025.1 Charadrius vociferus | reverse complement strand
GAGTGAGACTGCACACCAGTTTATGGTATTTTTCATTTGAGTAGCAATTTTATACTGATACTGTCTTGTGGATTTCTCACTTGCTAAGGCTTGATCTCCCTATTGGCATTCAGGTTTCCTATTTTTGTACAAATAAAACACAGTTCTCTGGAAGGCCATAACAGAGCCCATATCCCAGACTTACCTGCAATTCCCTTATGATTTTATCTTTTTTCTACCTTTTGCTTTTAGCCCTAGCATTTGCAGTTAATTCTCAGTTTTCTTTATATTTTCTTCATATGGCCACTTTTCCCCTTTTTTCTATTGCCACCCAGTTTTCTGAATCTTTTTGATTACCTAAAACTCCTCATAGTCCCTTTGGCACCACCTTTCATATTTAACCATTTGCTTGTCAGTCTTGATATCGTTGTCTCAGTCTGCCTTACTGGATGTTTTGCCTTTCAGTGTAATTTTCCTTCTTTATGTTGTTCTTTGTGTTTAAAGAAAAATTTAAATTTTAAGTCTCTCTATTTCATAAAACAGACTTTAATTGTTTGGTTTTTTTTATTTTTCTTAAAGTAGTCTGTGATAGGTGTGGTGACACTTGTGCATTGCATCCTAAATGAGTGAGACCTAAATTTCTGCAGTCCTCCTTTGGGAGATCCTTTTGTTCAATGCAGAATCATCTTACCATCATGTTGGCAGTGTTCTTGAGCTTCAGTCATGGGAGTAAGAGAGGAAAGAAAGCCCTGCTCTGCTCTGAGCACTGAATTTGGTTTGTGTTGTAGTGAGGAGTTGGAGGGCTTACTTTAAAGTACTTTAAAGGATCTCTTCTTCCACTGTTATTTCTTCTTTCAAGAAATTTGTATATTCTTCATTGCACTGGCAATTTCTGCCTCTTCCCCAAAACCTTGATTTTATATTGCAGACCTGTTCCTTCCCATGGCTTCTGTCCCACTGAATGTCATTTTAGAGACATGGTTTTCAAAGTGTGATATGTCATCTCCAGTATCGGGGAAAGCACTTGTTTGCTCTGTTCCCCTTCCAGCAGCTGCCAGTGATTCCACATGTTCTGCAGCGGTGTTCTACATTTTCACCTCACCCTGAGCTTTTCCACTTCATCTTCTTTGGGGGGTTGTAATGAGAGGATCCATCTGCCAGACTGCTCCCCTGAATTTAGAGCAGAACTGTTTGCTTCAGACTCGAGAAACCCTCGATGACCACAATCCTCATACGATGAGAAAGTAGCTAATTCTGACTCTGTAACTATTTCCAAATGCTTATGCTTTCTGGCAACTTGCTGTCCTACAAACTAGTGCATAAGTTGACAACTCATTTTTAATGAATCCTTTGCTGTGCAGATGGTTTGGGAACATATATGCCAGTTGTACCAATTCCTAAAGACTGATGGGTGGTATTTACAGTCTCACAATTAACACTCGTGTGTGATAATTGGATTTTTCTTAATTAGGGAAAGTGGGCGGACAGTTTTGTCACCTAGCAAGGTCCTTACCAATTAAAAGGATCAATAACTTTCTTCATAGAGCCTCTAGACCGAACATACACAGAACATACCTGAACTGGAATAGATGAGTAGGGTAATGGTTTATCAGAGTTGTTTGCAGGAGGTGAATGTTACATGCTAATGCAGAGTCTATTTTCAGCTGGATGTAAGCCAACAAACACCTTTTGGCAGTCTAGCAGCCTTTTTTTTTTTTAATGCTACTTGCTTTCCTATGGAGAAATTAACTGCTGGGTAGAGAGCAAGCCCAAGACCCTCACACACTGAAATCATACCTATAACCTGTTTGATCTTCTAATTATTTTTTGTTATTATTTTTTAAATGGCATTAAAGAGGGCATAATATTTGTATTGTCTCTACTGCACCACATGGTGCAGATGACCCTGGGGTACAGGTGATTGCAGGCTGTGAATTCTTTTTGTGCTGCTATTCAGAGAGTTGGAGTCCAAACGATGCTCAAAACCTTGTGGCTGCTCAACCCTGGTTCACTTAAATGTGAATTCCCAGAGCTGTGCTGTTTCCTGTTTAAAGCACAGAAAATACCCACCTTAGCCTGTGAGACTGTTGTACCTAGTGTTGTCTTTACCCAAACATAATTTTTTTTATTTTTATCTTGCCTGAATAATTTAAATAACTTTTATTTTATTATTAAGAGGAGTGTAAAAGAGTGATACAAGCCACCCGTTGTTATTAATAGGTTGCTGTTAAGCGGGTTTCATCCTGGAAGATCAGAAAGCACTTTACAGACAATGTGCAGTGATGGCTTATACGTTGCTGAGACGAAACTACCTCTATAAGTAAATGCAAAAGCGCATCAGAAAGGCTGGAGGAGCCTTGTATTTAAGAAAAGGAACAAAATGAAAAGTCATTTCTCTGCTGAGAATTTTAGAGGGAAATCTTGAACTTTGGGTGATGTGATAACTGAAAGTGGATATCTGGATGGTTGTTTCCTTCTGTATTATTTATATCTGAGCATAGGTGATGCATGTGAAGGCCCTCACCCTAGGTTTAAAGTTTGTGATGTAAAAATGAAAATCTTGCACACATTCCCATATTGCTCCCTGCTTCTATTTCACTCTATCCCTAGAACAGAGAACCACTGGAGAAGAGTAACTTCAGACTAATACTGGGGTAACAGCCAAGAGCTTAGAGAGTAAATGACCTTAATTTTTGTAGGTGAACCTGCAGAGATGGATCTTGACAAATGGTTTCTAATGACAGATAGTGAGAAGTGACAAGACAGACTGGGGACTCTGTGGAAATATGGAGACCCCCAGTGAATATGAGCTGTTGAGGATGTTAGCATAATTTGAAAATTCATCTGATTTTAATTAGAGAAGCCTGGTGGGATTAAAATTGCAAATGAAGCTATTGGAATTCTCTAAGTAAATAGTTTTATTTGCCCTCAGTTTGTATTATTCAGTAACTGACTTTATTACTTGGATGACAGTTCTTTTGGAGGTTTTCACTGTGTGTCAATTCAGGAAGAGGCATCTTCTTTCTCTTAAAGAAAGTATGTAAAAAAAAAAGGAGACAGTTTCCTGTCCTGTCTCATTAGCTTCCCTCATGCCACACCATTCAATGGGATGTTTCAGAGATTTCATTCCCTGGTTCCTCCAGAAGGTGAGAACACTTTGTCCTGTCATAGTATATTGAACTGTTTTTCCAGATAGCCATAAAAAAAGCAACAGATCCTGAAATTCTGTATTGCTTTCTCTCTCTCTTGCCTTCAGAGCAGCGTTTTTAAGCAAGTACAGACTGAGCTCTCGTTACTCAGCTTAAAAAGCAAAATCCTGGGCTAATATGCTACAATTAGGTTTTAACCTATTGCAGCTTATGGACCTTATGTAAAGACTCTTGAGTTTTATAAGAAAGAAGTTGGTGAAAAATATTTTCTCACAAAATAATCAAGACTGCCCTTCATATGGTCTCCACTGGGAATTGCTGCTCACAAGGCAGAAGTTGGCTTCCCAGTGGAACTGATTTTCTGCTATGCAGGTGGTAAAATATTCAGTATTTTTTCACCAGATGTGTGCAGAGAACTTCATTAATTGGCCAGTTCTTGCCAATTCACCTGTTCTTGCCAGCACCCCCTGGCTAACAGACATAGATTTTGGCAGATGGATACAATAACGTCATTATCTGGAAATAACTGATGTACTACTGGGTCTTGCTGTAGACACATTTGTTCATATAGAAGCTTCATTGTTGTGGCCAGATTCTCAGCCTGCTGGATGGGGTTTTAAGCTCCTTTCATCGCATGTGTATGGAGCCATTGGGTTCCTGTTTCACATCACCAGCCAGTCACTAGATATGGCAAGAACTCCAGCCCAGTTCTGCTGGTGGACAGAACCTTTATTCCTGGAGGTGAGGAATAATGGGAAAGCCAGCATGCAGTAACCTTGACTTCTGCTAGAGTCCTTAGCATCCATGACAGTTTCAAGGACAATTTTGTGGGCTAGACCAAAAAGCCCATGCTCTGCAAGTCACTCCAGTAAGTGAAATCATTATGGCAAACAGCAACTATTCCAGCCTGCTGTGAGTAAGCGCTACAGTAAGAGCTTCTGCCCTTTGATGCTTTAAAAACCTTGCAGTGCATTCAGAGTGGGATCTTAAATGACTTTCACAGAATCACAGAATGGTTTAGGTTGGAAGGGACCTTGAAGATCATCTAGTTCCAACTTCCTGCCATGGGCAGGGACACCTCCCACTAGACCAGGTTGCTCAAAGCCCCATCCAACCTGGCCTTGAACACTTTCAGGGATGGGGGATCCCCAACTTCCTTGGGCAATTTGTTCCAGTGTTCTTTGATAAAAGCAGAGTCCTTTGAATCGTCACCCTTGTTTCCAGGTTGCTAGAGGTAAAATCCTATGTAAATTGTGGGCTTGCGAAATTTTTAAGGAAAGTTATTTAATGTTGCAGAATTTTACAGATGGAGCTCAGCAGTAGGGTACACAGAAGGAGAAATAGAAAAACAGATAAGAGGCTGTATGATGCTTGGACTTAGCTGGTAAGAAAGAAACCTGAGATATTGGAGTTAATATCTGTATTCATGAGTGGACCACTCAGTGGATAAGGAAATGGTTGGGTGGTGGCACTCAGAGTTGTGGTCAACTACTCAATGCCCAAGTGGACACCAGTGACGAGGGGTGTTCCTCAGGGGTCAGCACTGGGACCAGTGCTGTTTTAATATCTTTGTTGGTGACATGGACAGAGGGATTGAGTGCACCCTCAGGAAGTTTGCTGATGACACCAATCTGTGTGGAGTGGTTGACATGCTGGAGGGAAGGGATGCCATCCACAGGGACCTGGACATGCTTGAGAGGTGGGTCCATGCAAACCTCACAAAGTTTAACAAGGTCAAGTGCAAGGTCCTGCATGTGGGTTAAGGAAATCCCAAGCATAAGTACAGGCTGGGTGGAGAACGGATGGAAAGCAGCCCTGAGAAGAAGGACTTAGGGATGTTGGTTGATGAGCAGCTCAGCCTATTTGTGCACTAGTTATTGATTACCTGAATGCAAGTTAAGTTTGTGCACAAATCTTTGCAGTTTTGGTACTTCTCTTTCAGACTCAGCAGTACTAGGATGTTGTATGCTTGGGGGGTTGTTGTTGGGTTTTTTTTTTTTTTTTGTTTTTTGTTTTTTTGATGGAGGGAGGTGAGTCTGCCCCTCTACTATGTTCTTGTGAGACCCCACCTGGAGTACTGTCTCCAGATCTGTGTCCCCCCAACATAAGAAGGACATGGACCTGTTGGAACGAGTCCAGAGGACGGCACCAAAGGTGATCAGAGGGCTGGAGCAAGTCTTATATAAAGACAGTGTGAGAGAGTTGGGGTTGTTCAGCCTGGAGAAAGGAAGGCTCTGGAGAGACCTTATAGTGGCCTTCTAGTACTTAAAGGGAGGGACTCCTTATCAGGGAGTGTAGTGATAGGACGAGGGGTAACAGTTTTAAGCTGGAAGAGGGTAGATTTAGATTGGATATTAGGAAGAAATTCTTTACTGTGAGGGTGGTTCAACACTGGAACAGGTTGCCCTGGGAAGTTGTGGATGCCCCATTCCTGGAGGTGTTCAAGGCCAGGTTGGATGGGGCTCTGAGCAACCTGGTCTAGTGGAAGGTGTCCCTGGCCATGGCAGGGGGCTTGGAACTAGATGATCTTCAAGGTCCCTTCCAACTCTAATGATTCTATGAAGATACAGTCTGCAAATGGTTAAAGGTTATGATCATAACAGTGTTATTCATGAAAGGGTAAGCAGGAAAATCAAGAAATATTTATGCACTTGTGGAGACTCATTAGAAGGATGGAGCACTGATCACAGGATTTCAATTACGTCAAGTTTGACTGGAATAAGAATTGTTTAATGCCTGAGAAAAGATACATGTGGTAGTGTAAGATTGTTTTCTCCTATAATCTTATATAAGAAAGTAAAAAAAAAATAAAATCTTGGAGGATATTTTGGACATAGGCCGAGGAAATGAAGCAGTACCTGTGTGATAAATAAGATAGACGCTGGTGAGCTTTTATAAGGTTGAGTGATCATAATGCTATTGGATTTGAAATATTCATGAGGCTACAATATGTACAAAGAGTAGTGGCACAAAAATATTAAACTTTGAAAAGCCAGTATTCAAAGTAGTGTGTAATGAAATGAAGAAAATTGATGGGGATGCAACTATTGTCCCCAAAAATGTGTTGTGGGAGAATGGAGGAAATGTTTTAGGAACAGATAAGAAAGATGCAATCTACATTCTTTCCAATAAAATGTAAATGTCAAACATGTCATCAATCATCTCAAGGCAACATTTTAGCAGTGAAATAGGAGACTGCAAAGGGATTAAAAAGAAGAATCAGCCTTGGTAAATTATATAAAAAAGAAAATAGCATAGGAGCAAAAATAATACATGGAGGATACAAAGTGAGACTTGAAATACCATAGAAAATAGAAAGGCAATTATGTTACGAAAATGAAACTTTCTTCTGCCTAAAAATAATAATGGGAATTAGACAGATTAGAACTAAATGAAGTTCAGTTCAAAAAAAGCCCATCTGTTCCTGCCACTTCACGGTTTCCTAAACCTTTTTTTTTTTTCATCCCCACATACCTCAGTTCTTGCTTTTCAGAATGATAGTTTGTGTGGTTTTGTTCACTTACATTTCCGACTAGGACAATATCTAATTGTGACTTTCACGTTTACTATTCCTGTGCAAATTACCAGTTCATTCCTAGTATTCCCCCTTTCCTTTTAAGTCTTTTGAATGTATTGGTATCGTCCAGGATTTACCAATATTTTAAAGCTAGATTGTGTTTGACTCTACATGCTTGATTAAGGGTTAAATGGAATCAAGAATTTTTTCTCCCTGTGCTAACCAGGATTACTTAGACCTTGGGTTTGAAAATATAGGTTTACACAGTGGATCTAAGCTGCTTAATTACCTTGGTGATGCTGAGCCTAGACCCTTATGCCCCTAGTTGTAAGAATAAGTACAATCAATGAGGTCAGACTTAGTGGTTTCTCTAAGCTGGTGTCCTTGCTCTGATAATAACCAGAAAGTGATATTTTAATCATCTAGGGAGCAAGGACAAAGCATGGGGACTGATATTGCCCAATGTAATCTCTCCTGATTCTGCTTTTTCATAGAAAAGTGGGCTTTAAGGACTAGGTTACTCTCACTCTTTTAAGAGGTTAGAATCACATGCTTTCAAAAATTAAATACTGTTTACTCACAGTCACTATTTTCCATTGAAGATGTGAAGATGCCTGAAAATATTGGTGTAGAATTAATAAGAGAAAAGGAAGCAATAAGAACGAATCCCTGATTGCCTTACTGATTGCTGGCACTGCTTGGCTGGCTTAGCAGAGGTCCCGCATGCAGAGAAGCAGCCCATTGCAGTCCATGGAGTTATACCAGTGTCAAGTATGGTTGGAAGTCTTTATACATTAACAGAATAGACCTCTCTCATTACCACCTACTGTACTTTCTCATTAATTGGATGGTGATTTCAGTTCATTTTCTTCAGTAGTTCCCAAGTTCTTGCCTCCTCAGTGTTCTGAATGCCTTGTTTTGAAGCAAATAGCTCTTCTATCCTTATGTGTGTTATTAATCACCTTTGTTGGTGGCAAAGACCTTGTGGGATCCAACAGCCCAACTGTGTAAATGACCCAAATTCTTTATTTGAACCTCATTTACTCTTTTCTTGTGACTTACTCTATGCCAGGAGGAGTAATTACTTATTTCTTATGCAAGATGGATGGTTCTTGATTGTTTCACAGTTATTCTAAAGATTAACTAGTGTAATCTGCTGTGCTCTTCGATTGTTCAAGTGGAGTTACAAGATATGCTCACATTTTTGTGTCTAATTAAGAAGACTGACATATTTGGAACAAAAATTAACTTGAGACCTTCCTTGTCTCCCAAACTAAAACTGCGTTTTTTAAACAAATAATGTTGTAGCTGGCATCATTAGAATTTTGTAATTCCAAATTGATCTTTCAGACTGTCAAGGAATTCTTCTCTCTTCTACATGACTGCAATGCAGCAAAAGATGAATATCCAGTTCTAATGATTAGTTTATTAAGTTTTTTTAATTAGGTGAAAAAGTGACTTAATGATCCCTTACTATTGATCATCAGTCTGCTGTTCAGAAAGGATTGGAGTCTGCATCTGGGAAAGGGATCTTTTGGCCTCCAGGACTACTGCTATGGAGCTGAAATTGTTATCTTCATTACTGGAAAGCCACTGTTTTCCACAAATGGCTGTCATTCTGATTAACCAATGTCCAACACTAATCCATTCAGGTATATTCTGAACATATGAGTTAGTGTTTGAATATATGTATTGTACAGGTTTTGTGTTTGTCTCATGTTTGAAATGCTCATGTGTCTCAGGTCAAAGGAGGACTTGTGTGTCTGTGTTCAGGAACTCCTACCTATCAAAGTGAAAAAGAGAACCACAAGAAGCAAAAAGACAGATGAAAAACAATCGGTGAAAACGAAGTCAGGAGAGTTGATGTCTTCCAAGGTCGAAGCAAGCAAATATATACACAAGCCTGTTCTAATGCTCTTTTAGGTCTTTCCTAATCTGGCTTAATTTCTGTCATTGTGGACCTAAGGTTCTCTATGGAGAGCTCAGATATGGCTGGTATCTTATGCTCTATATTTTAAAGGCATTCATCTGCGAAATACGGTTTGGAAAGCACAGATTGCAATGTAGGTTTGCCTTCTCCCCCACCCTTTCTCCCTCTCTTGATACCTCTGCTAGGTATGAGCCTCATTTCACAAGGTTGCAGGGAAGTACTCAAAAAGAAAAGATTTAGTATTTTGTAGTCTATAGGGAAGCTTGGTTACCTTCACCTTGAATTTATATTTATGGAATCTTGTTGGTGATAATAAAGATTGAAGAAGCTATCTCCACTTAGTCTAAATATTCCAGTGGAGACGTTTCACCAAGTCCTAGAATATATCGACACCAGTAGTGAAGACAATGATTTTAATGTAGTCTCATGGGTCAACCAGGTTTGGGGGTAGTCCCAAAACAGCTTCCTGGCTGCCAGCCTAGCCATGCAAGTAGGTGTCTGCTACATAGAACAGTTATTGCAAGCACTGCACCTGGCAGGACTTCTCTCCCTTTGTGTCATCTCCTGAGTCTTCAATATTTTGACCACACTTTACTCAACAAGTGCTTTTTATTCTTCCACCCCCTGTCCTTTTTCTTTTCTCATTGTAGGAAAGCCTTTTTGCCCTTGCTGTTTACAGAATTGGATTCTTCTGCTCAACTGACCTTAAAATATTCATTGTTCTATGGCTGATTTAGTATGCTCACTTACATGCTTGGTAACAGCATAAATGCCACGCTTATGAACCCATCTATCTTGAAGTGCTGAAAGGAACCCAGAATCCATCAGAGCTGGCAGCTGCTCCTTGTGAGTCAACTCCAGGATAGTAACAATCATAAAAATGTCTGGTAGTGGGTCCAAATTTTCAGCAGGTTTAATAAGTCTTCCAGCGAAGTTGGTGGAATTGCAACAATTTATACCACATGATGTAATCTGTCTTACCATGTCACTTGTTTTTGAGATAAAAACATCCCGGTTGTGCTGTGATGTGAAATTGCTGCAGTGTTTGTTCAATTCACGGGATAATCTCTGTCCTTCGCTAACAGCGCTATGGATGTGGGGATCTGATTCTTCTTCGAATTCAGGAGACAAGACTGGCAAGAGAATACTCAATGTTTTTGGTTGTTTTGTTTCTTTTCTGTAAAAGTGGTTTTCTATGCTCATTTAGTATCTCAGTATTTAAGTGTAGGCTGAATCATGTGGAACAAGGGGTACACATTTAATATCTCGCTACTGGGTCCACTTAGAAATTCCCCTTCCTCCCCTTCCTTACCCTAAATATTCTTTTCTCAGCGAAGTCAGTCACCAACTTGTTCAACTCAAGATTCTTCTGAAGTCACCTCCTCCTGGTGACGAGGACCTTTAGATTCGGATTCACTTTTCACAGGAGAGCAGCTTCACTGTTGTTTCGATGGAAGTGATACTTTTATCCTTCTACTTATTCTGTGGGGTTTTTGGTGCATATGCTACAGTTTTACCTCAACTAATTAAAGAGGTAAGTAAACAGTGTTCATATCCCAATCATTCCTTCCTCTCTGCTTTCAAATGTCTGTCTGGTGTAGATTTTGATCTTTACATTCTGGGGAAACTTAATTTGTTGTAGCACTGAAAATATTTTGAGTACATCACCAATAAATAAGAGTTGAAATGATATATGGAGGAGAACAGTGACCATAATTTACGGATAAACATCTCAAAGCTGCTTTCAAAAGGCAAAAACTGACAGACAGGCAATAATAAGCTAGGCTGTTCTCCTCTGTCAGTGTGTATGGAACACGGACATCAAAAGAATCTTCTTTAATTGAAGTTGTTTTGAAATTAAATCTCTCCAGTGTTAATGCTTGTAGGAATGAGGATTGCTTTTCAACCCATTTATAACTCTGGTAATGAAATCTAAGAATTTACTGCCTGTAGGATTGTTGGGAGGATAGGAAGATTTGATTGTCTTTCCTGAGACCATATTATGTTAATTCTTCTGCCTAGACTATGGAAGCACAAAAAGCAATAACTTATACGAAGACAAAATTCTTAGGGTTGTTGTCATGGAAACAAAGTGGAAGCAGCTCCTTTTCCTTGAATAAATTCAATAGTCAGGCTAACAAAGATTGAACACACAACTCATATGCGTTCTCACTGAATGGTACTGATAAGGGCAGCAGCAGTCTGTACCCAAACCTCCACGTCTGCCCATGCGTGGGGACAGCTGGGCCTATGATTCTCAGACTTTCCCAGAAGAGTTAAAGAAGTGGCCTTGGGCTGGTGTAGTGTGTGTGCTGGAGCAGGAGACAAGGACAGTATTAATTTGTTTGGACAGATGTGCAAAGGGACGTTACAAGACAGGCTGCTCTTCATCTGTATTTTATGTGGGCTTGATTCAAAGTTCAAGTTCATTAACCTTGGTAGAACTTGCCTCTTGCTCTGAATCAGAGGGACTTCAAGAGCCATTCTGTTCATTGGTACAAATCTTGCTTGTACTTACAATGTTGGGTGATTATATTTGAGAAATCAATGAGAAGCAAACTCAGGAGCTCCAAAGTACTGGTTTCTCTGCCTAAAGGGTGCCTCAGCAAAAGATGAGCTTCCCTTTTCTGTAGAGAAAAGGCCAGTAGCTTTCCAACCTTTGTGCACACTTTTGCACTTAAAAGATGGTATTTTAGATCTAATGATTTGTCATAATTCATCCATGTTCTAGCATTTAAGTACCTGTTTTATGGCTTTGGCTCTGTTGAGGAGGTGGAGTTTGCTAACACGTTTCAATCTTGATAGCTGCAGGACAGCAGGGAGTAGAAGAAAGAGACCTTGGAGGAAGATGGGAGGGTTAGAAGATTTTATTTTTGTGAGCTCTTGGTAATTTGGTACTATTTATCTGTTGGGCCTGCGCTGAACTGTATTTGAAGTCAATAGAAAGTCTCATGGTTAAGCATTAACGGGCTTTAGAACGACACTTTCCTATGTTACCGTGAAACCATATGGTTCTTCAGGAGTGTGGGAATATAAAGGAATATATAAAGGAATGTAATGTATCTGAGTATCCTGAAATAAACTGTGGAACGTGTGACAAGCCTTTAAATATGAGATTGCTTAATGCATGGATACAAAATTTTGAAGAGAACTGAGGTGGCTAAACTGAAAGTATTGTGTGCCATTGTGCAAAATGAAAGTATATTTTGTTCTTCCAAATTTATTGGCATGTGGTCTTGTGTTGCCTTCGTGTCCCTTCATTACTTTTTTCACATTATTAAATGTGAGGAGGGCAGGAACTACCCTTGTAAACGCTCATGCAGATTGATTTTCGCTTGTGCAGGAATTTTACATTTCAGAAGCTTAACAGCAAGTGTATTTTGTCAGCACTGCAATGTGTGTAGTCAGTACATGTTAAATGCTGTGGAACAGCAGGCAGTACGATCAAAGTTCATTATCAGAGCAACTGCAGCAGAGTTTATTTTATTTTGTTAATCTTAGTCATAAGATGTATTGTCAGAGATTCATGCCCATTTTATGTTGGGTGCAACAGGAAGCCTAGGATGATGCTTGAGCAGAAATTCTCCATGTTTCTGTTGATGTCTAATATGATATTCACTGGCTTATATTGTAACAAAAAACACATCAGTGCAAGCCAGTACAGCTGCAGAGCTAGCATCACATGCTCAGATAAGACTTTATTTCAATTTAAAAACATCGAAAAGGCTGAATCTCTAATCAAATTACAAAAAAAAAAATTAGTATCACAAAAAATTTAATTTGAATCTGAGTTGAATTTGCTTAAATTAAAATCAGGTGAGTAAATACCTGAAGAAGCCAAGTTTTAAATGTGCTCGTTCCTTTTTTTAATTGGTGTGGGGTCTTTTAAATAAATAAAGCAACGGACTAAAGCTTGGACTAGATGATGTCTAGAGGTCCCTTCCATCTCTGAAATTATGTAATAAGGGCACTTTTTTGTTTCTTGATCCCGCTTCTTGTTGTTAACCTTGGGATTATTGATCTGATCTTATTCTGGAGTTAGTGGGAAAGTTTCCCATTGTTTTCTCAGGGAGGATGCCTGTATTGTAGGCATCTCAGTGTGCTTCGGTGAGGCGGGGGTGGGGGGGGGAGGCTGTCTTTGCTTACTGGGTAAAACTGAGTTCTTGATCTCTCTTCATACCTTCCACATCTCTGTTGCAAAGGTAAATCCAAATATTAGAGCTGAATGAAACAATCTCCTTTGCTACAGAAATTTGAACAGCTGCACATGAAAGGATAAAAATGTTTTGCCAAGTTAATCTCATATGATTTACTGCCTACGCCTAATCTGTTTGGAAGCAGCTATGAATATTCTAATACCTTTTGGAAATTACTGACTGGGATGACAGCAGCTGAGAAAAGCTGTGAGAGCTTTAGGATGGTTGCCTGTGGAACACACACCTGCCTGCATGCTTGGAGCGGCTGCAGTCAGATTCTTGGAACAATGAAAATTCATTGTTATTTGTTGCAGCAATAAAAATAATGCTGTCTGCATTCCTAAGAACTTCTGGAAGAGTCAGCAAATATGTTGGTGACATCTGCAACCTGTTAAGCAAATTTATGGTTTGCATTTGGGGAGTTAGTGCTGTCAAGAAAGGTGAAGCAGAAGACCCCAGGGAGGCCTATCCCAGCCCTGCAAGCTGAAGGCAGTCACAGCTCATCCATGAACATGGATTCTCTCTCAGTTGCCCTTTTTCACTGGGGAGATGCACACTGCAGCTGTGGAATAGGTAGGGCATTGCACACATGGGCATTTGTGCACCTATGCCAACCTCACTGCTCTGATCAGCTCCTAAAACTGACATGAGGTACCACGTAAATATAGAGTAGGGGCATATGTAAATGTATTTTTAGTTTTTACTTAAAAAAAAAAAATAATTAAGCAACTTATGACACAAAATTATCTTTTCGTAGAATTGTTGGGGCAATCTGCAGTTAAACCTGTCTATTAAGTTCAGCACACTGTCTGAATTAAATGCTGAAGGTTGCTTAGGTGGTATCTGTGTACGGTCCCAGTTTCTGGAAAATCCTATTGGTTATATTATATAAGGCTGTTACTGGTTATGCTTTTGCTCTTTCAAAGAATGGTAAAACAAAATTTGAAGAGAAATGAGCTACCTCTGAAGTAGCTGTGTCCAGGAAGTGTTGCAAAACATAGAATGCATGGTTACATATTGCTTTGAGTTTGCAGTTAATTTTAGAGTTGTGCCACTGTCCATTAAAAAAAATTTGAGAAATTACCTGTACAACAAACGGATAAAGAGGTTAAATATATACAAATGTGCTTATGCGCTTATGCAGGCACTATTTCTCCGTTCCCATCTCTGGGGTTACAGTGCCTAACAGGAAACTAGTAATACACCCGGAAGAGCAGCAGTCCAGCAGCAGCCTGCTCTTCCCTCCCAGCAAAACCAGGTGAAACTTTACCCCCAGCAGCCGGAGGAAAGGAGGGACAATACAGGCACCAAGGGCCCAGTCTGCTACCTGTAGCTACAGGGGTATCATAAAGGTTTAGCTCAAAGCATTGTGTGTGTGGACATGATGACACGCGGATGGATGTGTCAGCATGAACCAGTAGATAACAGATTTTGGTGTCACAAGAAAATAACTTGCAATGTGCATTTATTTCACTTTAAAATGAAAAACTTAAAAGTATTTTTTTTTTGTAATTTTATAAACATTTGAATGAGTGCTTAATTTTTGTCCGGTGAGGAGTTCCCTCAATTTTTAATGTTCCTGCCATACTGTACCCAGGTTAACCTGCATCTGGCTCTTTCTGCCGGATGTCAGTGGAGGGCAGTGCTGCAGTTGTCTGTCAGTGTGGGAGGGCTGAGAGAGTGAAGAGTAGTTGGGTGCATAGTACGGGCACAACAGTAAAATCCACCAATTAAGCTAGTTGTGCCAGCTAATAGTCCTTGAACTGAGGGCAGCATTGATACTCCAAAGATGTCTGAATCCAGGGTTTTGAACGCGCGAGCCAGGTGTGAACCCCCTTCACTCATCTTGCTGCCTTCACATCAGCAGGTCTAGGTCTTTAGATCTGACCTAGCAAAATGTGAAAGTTACAAAAAACTTCCAAGGAAAGGAATGATTTTTTTTTTTTTTTTTGCTACATAGCTGTGGGATACAGCTTAATGACATTTAAAAATTCATTTTCCTTATGTATTTATGGTATGTTATACATGAGTCTTACTCTTCCTAGTCTTACTCTTCCTAGTAATCACTGAATGCTGTTAACAGTACAGGCTTGTTTGACGGTGCTGAAAATTTATGGCAGTAATTCTAAATACAGGCAATTTATACATTGCCAGAAGAAAGGAAATATTCTTCTTATTTAATCTTAGTTTTTTATAACTCTGACTGCTAGCATATTCTACAGAAGATCACATAAAAGTTCGCAAATACATTCCCTAAATCCCATGTTTTAGCTATGTTTTTGCAGTCATTATTCTTTACAACTTTTATGTTATTTTGAAAATACTGCAATTTTTGCAAATGTAACTTTTTAATTTTTTAATTGGGACCTAATTTGAATTGAGGATTTCAGCAAGGGGACTTGTAAGCATTAGAAGTGATAGATTCTGTTAAATGCAGCTGTTGCTAGTATATAACAGAGGAAAAAAATTACTCAACACACCATATTGAGATCTAAATAATCTGTATCAGTCCAGGAGAGAAACTGAGGTGTCACTGTGGACCACTCAGTGTGCAGCTGCAATCAAAAAAGAGAGTGCAATTCTCCCATGCACAAGAAATCTGACAATGATGTAGCTGGAAAGCTGGTACGGAGCTCGGCCAAGCCATCCTCCTTGGTGCACAGTGTGCTGTGGTTGTTTCCCTCTCTCTGAATTTGTTGTAGAACTGAGGAAGGTTTGGGGAGGAGGGAACAGTTACATAAACAAACATTAAAAAAGCTAATTCCTTTATGGTAATTGATAATTGAATTGAGGGCTTTTTGGTGTTTGTGTGTGGGGGTTTTTTTGTTTTTGTGTGATGTTTGTTGTTTGTGGTTGTTTTTTTTTTAACCCAAACATCTGTTTCTTCTTTTTACCTTTTAATATTATTGCATATTACTATATTTTAATATTACTGAATACCTTTTCTCAGGAGCTCAGGAAATTCTGACAAAAGGAATTCATTCTTACTCACAGCCCAGGACTCATTTCCACGAGGGTTAACTGGAATCCAAAAATTCAGAGTGGGACTGGAAATCTACAGAAGTAACAAGACTATTTAATCTACCAAAGTCTTTGGAAAAAAATAAAAAAACCTCATGCTCCAGAGTTCAAGCTAATTTTTACCTAATAAGAGTTGGGAACTGACCTGTTGTAGACCTCATCATTTGTTTCTAAATCCTCCCTGGAGCATCAGGTAGAGCTCAGCCACAGGAGCACCCTGTCTGACATAGCACAGTACAGGAGCCGGTCAGGAATTACTGGTCTGACGTTCTGTAAAGGGCC
Source organism: Charadrius vociferus (assembly GCF_000708025.1). NCBI lineage: Eukaryota > Metazoa > Chordata > Aves > Charadriiformes > Charadriidae > Charadrius > Charadrius vociferus. The sequence goes on along the minus strand of NW_009648710.1, from coordinate 1,639,769 downwards.
TTGGCGAAAGGGGCAGAAATATTGTGTAAGAAGTGTTGGCATAGGTCTCTGGGTATCTGAGCTTGGTTCTTCACTGTGCTGTGGTTTTCTTTTGTTGATATGGGAAGACACTTGGACTTAATTCTAGTAGGGACTGTTGAGTTCTAAGGCTGGGATTAAACCATGAAACTTCCAACTATTATACTTGAGTTACCTAGTATGCTAATGCAATAGCTTGTCTATATTGATTACATGAGTAACAGAGAGCAATTAAGCTCTTGAATTAGCCACCTCAGTTAATTGCCAAAGGTAATTTGAAAGATGGATCAGGGCCTAATGTAATATATAAAAGGAGAAGGACTGCAGATTGAGCTAAATCAACTTAGTTGAGATCAATGTGTCCTTTGGCTTGTGGTGGGAGGGACAAAACAGCGACATGAACTTGCTTTTTTTCTGTGCCTGGTTTTCCCAGAAAGAGTACCTGGTAAAGTCAATGTGTTTTATTTTTCAAGAGGAAGCTAACAATAGAGAGCAAAGCAGATCTGATATCATTTTCCCTTTGTTCCATCTTTTCACACATCTTTTTTTAATGCTTACATAGTCTGGAGGTTCAGGAAAAAAATAAATATTTTATCAACAATGACTTATATTAGTCAAATAGACATCAAGTCTCATGTACTTTGAACGGGACGGGAAGGTACAGGTCCTTGAGCTTTCCTGCATTAGACAGTGCTCTGTAAATACAGAAAGTCCTTTAAATTGTAGGCTTTTATAGGCTTTAATACTGGCATTTGCACTGTCAGTCCAAAGTGTCAGACTTCAAACTGGGAGAATCAAGTTTTGGATGTCAGCTCTGATATGGTAACTATAAATGGACATAGCACTTGCCCTTCATTTCTCTAGTCACTTTTGAAATGTTGTGGCATCAGTTACAGCTGTCAGCTGGACTAATTCAGAGTCTTTCCTGCTAAATCCCATTAAATCATGGGCTCCTGGCTTGCATTTGCTCCAGATCTTTCTGTTCACAGGGTGGCTGAAAGTGTCTGAGGAAATGAAAACAAAACAAACAAAAATGTTTCTGTTTCCCAGAGATTCATATTGTGGCTACAAAAATATTCTGTTTAAGACTGGAAACTGAATTCAGAAAGTGGGAAGTGCTGAGAAAGTAATGATGGATTTTTGTGTTCATAAACACAATCTATTGCAAGCACATAATTCATAAACATGTGAAAAGCAGGTTTTTTTCTCCCCATCTTGTGAAGATTGTTAGAAAGCTGTGTATTTTCCAACCAGCAATGAGACAAAAGATCTTTCAGAGATTTCTGGACAGATGTGGGAAAGGAGAAGCGAGGGTCTGTCAGTCAGGGCAAGGAGAGACAAATGGGCATCCCTGCTCTGCCCAGTTGTCACCCCAAACTGGCAGCCTCATCTTTCCTGGGGTTTCATAGAGCAGAGTTGAACCTGATACTGAGGAGAGGATCTATATCAAGATTTTGTACACTTCTGGGGGCAAAAAATAGTATTGGGGGAAACTTTTGTTTGGGTCATATTGGTGTTCTTTGACAATGATATCTTCTGTTGCAAAATTCCTGGTTTGTCTGCTCTTCTACTTCAGGTAAAATATTTTGGGGCTAGTAGAAACAGTCATGGCTTTTCCTGCCATGCCAGGAAAAGGAAGCCATGGCTTTTCCTAGCTCTACCTCTGATCTGTGTGAGTGGGAAACCTTTGAACCTGTTTCCTGGGAAGGCCCTGTGCCTGCAGTTTTCTGATTCCTGCCTTGCTTCTGCAAGGCATGGGCTGTGAGGGGGCAAGCAGGAGTAGCCTCTGCCTCTCTGAAGAGTCATACTGCAGGATTTTATTTTAAGCCTCAGTACAGATCACAGTAGTTCACTGAAAACCTAAAAGACATTAAAACTATAAAAATTGAATACAATACATTCTCTCAGTCAACAGACACTTGTATTCATTTGCCATGTAGGTTTAGTGATGGCTGTTAAGTCCTTCTTCCATTAACAAATCTTGCTTTGGCAGTTGAGGTTATTTATTGCAGATATTTATTTTTTTTTTAGTATTATAAAATAGAGGCCGCTATTTAGAAAGTACTCTGTTAGCAGTAAGAATTGCTGTGCATATTAACTTCTCACCTGGCCTGTCTTGCATGCTCGCACCAAGACCTCCATCTGCTCCAGAAGTCATCTCAACAGGGCCGATATACATCACTTTTAGATGTTATCTGTGACTATGGGATGTGCAGGGGATTGACAAAGTAACTTTGGAAGAAACTGTTGTGAAGTCTTGAGTATGATCTATTCACAACATTATTTTTGTTACAACATTATTGTTGTTACAATATATTTGTAATATCATATTAAAAACAGCTTCTCATTGCAAACTAGGCTGAAGGTGCCTTCATTCTTAGGGGGCACGTTGAGATGCCAGATTGATACACTTTTAAAAATAAGGTCATCACAATGTGTCATGACTCGGGCACTCTAGAGCACAATAATATTTGAAAATTTAGCTCAGTTTCTTTTAGCCTATATGCAGGATTTTAAAGGACAGAGGTTGCTTGAAAGGGCCAAGTTATACTTAGCAAAGATGCTTTTCAGACCTTGTTCTGTTGCCCAAAAGTAATGTCTGCTGCCACAGGGAAACACTGAGATGTGCTTATATGGCTAGGGATTGTGCGCTGCTTCCGTATTTTGACAATGTTTCTATTTTTGTGTGTCCATATGTACATAATTGATTTTTCAGCACTTTGCCTGTGTGTATTTACCTCTTTGTTAATAAGACAAATACTCCTAGCCTCATGAAAAACAGCTGACATGAGCTAAATTGGGATGTCCTGACTGAAGACCTTAAGTAAATAAACAGACTTTAATATAGGCAAGTAGTGCTAACTGTAATTACCTGGGGCTGTGTGCCATGGAACTGGAACAAAAGTCCAAACAAGCTAATTTCATTATTTTAATGGAAGTCTGCATCCTATTCATTAGACTGACATATGACGAGTCATTAGTAACAGTTCGTTTCAAAAGCTATGGTGGATAAAGGTTGATTAAAAATTAATGAGGTCCAGACCTATTGCATTGCCATAGTGTCAGGCTTAAACTCGTCGTTTAAGTCTGTGGAGCTAAATTAAGAGCAGGCTTTAAATACCCTATTGGATTTTTTTACTTTATATGATTTATATATTTTTGCTCTTTGCCATGGAGGAGCAAGAACTTGTGAATACCTTTCCTTGCTGTAGATATCACCAATAAATTACACAGTTAAATAAGTTGTTAACAAAATGGATTGCTATGTCATACTGATATTTCTGCGATGCGTTTTTAGAAAATATATTTTGCTGATAATCCGGTAAATGTGGGACTTCATTAACTGGAGCTCTCATTGCCCTCAATTCCCTGGGAAGTCAGTGGCATTTGATTGGCACCTAATATGCCAATCGATCATGACTTGAGTTGCCTGCCCTCTTGCTAGCATCAATGCTTACATTTTGTTTTGGGAGCATGGCTCCACTGTGAGAAGATCAATTTGTTTAACCATGAATAAGTGGGTAATTTCACTGGAAGCGGTAACTGGAAGACTGAAGGTAAATGCTGTCAGTGGAGGTCAGGCTGATTTCTATCACTGTGTGGCTGAGGCCATTTACCTGAACCTAGAAATGGAATTCTGAATTCCCCAGATATTTGTTTAAATACTTGCAAAGATTGAGTTAAATTTAAATTGATCGCTTGCCCTGGTGCAAAGAGGTGCCTGTTTACATGATGAGAGGAGAAGTTAGAAGGAAAAGTTCTTAAGTTGAAACAGAAGAAATCCAACCCAAAATCTAGTCCATAAAATCAGTATGGACAACTGTTTAAAAAATAAAAAAAGGAGGGGAAGATGTGAGCTGGTGAATAGTAGTCAAGACCCACAATTACATGTTAGTTGCAAAAAGTCTTGGAACAGCAGCCCTTCTGCACAGCGATATTGATTCCTCTGTTGTCTAACAGTCAAGGAGGATTGCAGGACCCAGGCTGACAGCAAAATTAGGGAGTCTTTCATAGATTTTTAAGATTAACAACAGCTGAACTTAAGCATTCCTAATGGAGGCTGTTCTAGGAGCTGTGCTCCACACACTAAAGTGAAACTACCATAGTAGCTGCTTCTGTCATGAATAGTGACAAACTTCTGAATTCCAAGAACCTGAAAGTGGTTTAGGAAAAGGTCTAAGAAATTTTGTGCCAATTTCAGTGTACTCTCTTACTATGCAGTGCTAGGTCTTCCATGGCTGTTGCCTTTCCCATGAGGCTTTTCTAACCACCTCAGTAATTGTAGGGTAAGCTGCAAATGAGCAACAGCACGCAATCTTTCATGATGCTGATTCCAAAATATTTCCATGTCAACAAGAATCACAATGTAATTAAATTATGCAGAGCTGTGGACAGAGAGAACTTCATAGGGATGTGTTTGGGAGAAGAGGTGGGGGCAGAATTGCTTGTTAAATTCCTAATTCCCAAATGATTTATGTTGGCTTGGCTGTCCCTGGAGGACTTTACGCCACTATGAAGCAGTGACTTAAGATATAGTGTGAATTCCTTTCTGCTCCACTCCTTTAGGGGTACGGTACTCCTTCACCAGCTTCCTGGCTGGAGATGGGGACCCATATTTGCAGCAGCTTTGTTCTGGCACTTTGTTATGGAGTGGAAGGACTGTTGGAGCCCATTTGCAGACTTTCCCTTCTTTGTTGCTGGAACAGAAAGACTGTAGCTAGTGCTGTCCTGGCTCTGGAGAGAGGTAATGATGGAGGAAGGCAGAGGCATGGAAAGACGGGGTTAGTTTGCATAGTGTAGCAGAACGTGGGGTAAAAAGCTCATGTGAGTGACAGTACTAGTGCAGAATCATTATACCCTCCTAGAACCTGCTTTTCTTTATCTTTGCAAGCTTTAGCAAAATGTAATTGCTTTTCATCTAGGCGAATGATACTGGGCACATAATACTAGTCTGCTGTTCACTTCCGAAGGCAGCACAGGATGCTGTAAAGTTCTATAAAGCTGTAAGTACTCTATACCTATGTGCCTATCATCTGAGCTGTCAACAGCCATGGTGTGTCACCATGCTTTGGGGGGTTCTTTGTGCTCTTGGGGTCACGCTTCAGTTCAGCCCAGCAGTCGTCTTGTGGTCTTGTGAGATCTGGGGATCGGTGTACACGTCATCTCGTTGGCCAGACCCCAAAGACCAAAGGTACTAAGCATTTTATTAACAAATATTAACTCATTCAAATAGCAATCTGCACTTCTTAGTAATTTTACAGCCCTCAGTAAAATATCTTTGTTGCTTATCGTTATATCTTCAATATGTTTAACTTCAGCTTAAATGTTCTATGAAACAGCTGAACTTAAACCGGAAGATAGTCAGAGAAATCTGTAGTGACCATATGGTGTTATAAAATTAAAAAAATGTGAGAGAGGGTTGAGCCAATTCCAGTTGCCAAACTTGCTACTTGCTTCTAATAAACACTGAACTATCTGGCATCTGCTATCCCTCAGGTAATGCCATCAAGAGTGGAAGTAAATGTTTCCTTTTAATTGCATTGTTTATGTCTCGGAGGGTTCAGGGAGATCATGCGATGTTTATCTAGATTTTCCATGCATACTGAATCGGCCATTTCAGGCAGAACTTTGATATTGTCTCCAATTTTCTGTTCAATTAGACTGAAGTTTAACTTGTCATTTTTCAGACAGATTCTGTACATCTTCAAAAGTGAATGTCCCAGCAGTTACTTTCAGGATATTTTTTGATAGGATTGTTTCTTTTATTTTCACTGTTAATTAGTATTTTGGCAAGAAAAGCCTGGGTTCATGCTTTCAAGGAAAACCTGTAGAGTGCTACAGATACATGGTTCCTTGGACAGAGAAGGCCTTGGGAATCATGTTCTATTATTTGAACTAAAGGGAATTTAGCAGAGCAGCAGTTAAAGAGGATTTCTGTGGAAAAGTTCTACTGAATGTAATTGCCCCCAAAGCCCAGTAGCAATCTATTAAAAAATGGAGAAAATTCCTTCTGCAATGACTAGGATTTTGTACAGTTATGCGAAAGTCCCTTATAAAAACAAACAGCAATGATACCCTTTAATCACTGGTCATTCTTCCATCAATAGTAATTTTTATTTTAACTCTAGATATAGGATTGGTTTGGTTTTGGTAACTTCTTTTGGGCTTTATGAGGAGAAAGAGCAACACTACCACTTCCAGATCACCGGTTGGCACAGAGCGACTCTGACTGGATGTTGCGCCTAAAAAGCCTCAGCAGAGAGGGTGAGAAATTGGTGTAATTTTAGAGTAGCAGTATTTGTCTGGGCCAGATATGATATTACAACACATTGTACCACTATCAGTTAATAGCATAACCCATAGTACATACGGGTTTGTCTGCTACCAACACAGTTGTTGATTGTTGGTTGGTAATTAAGGTATTAATGTATTCTTAGTCTACATAAAAAGTGGCATTGGATTTTGAAGCTGTGTTATGCTGCAGACGTAAGATGTCTACAGGTAGACACACCGTTTTCCAAAAAAATGGTGAGCCACAATCTAGCTGGTGTACCGACAAAAATGATGCAGGTTGCAAATAGACACATTCTGTTAACATCAAAGGTCTCTTTAATATAAACTCTGCTTTTCAATTCTTTCTCTTACTGTTGCCCCATCTTCAGCAGCCACTGATTTGAAGGTGCATAAGCTGAAATGTCAGACTGTGGAAGGGAATTTTGTACCCTTAGACCAGCTCCTGAGCTCTCATGCTTTATGTAGGAGATAATTAGGATCAATTGTGCTTGTCCTCCTTGGAATGGTCTTTCTGTGAATAGAGGATAATCATGTCAACAGGACGTTTCCTAGCAATGATCCTGAACAGAAATGAACTGCTGCCTTTAACAGTGTTAGGAAACATCTGGGACATGCTCCCAATTGAATTGGTAACTGACCCAGGAGCACAAAGAATTATGTGGCATAAAGAAGGATTTGCTGTGTCAGTGGTGAAATCTTTTGATTCTTGCACGAAGGCTAGGATTCAGTTCAGCTAAACTGAACGTCTGCAGGAGCCACTGCTGGAACGTGCACGGAAAAAGCAACTACACAAAAGTGGAAGCCTGTCATTTTGACAAATACTGCTGTACAGCTCATGTCACCCAGAAGCAGTAATTCCCCATGGTGAAGTGCATGTCTGATTGGCAAGGCCTTGAGATAATTTCCCCTCCTGCTTGAGGCTCTCTCTGTGGGCACCAGTATGAGCTGTCACAACCTCTTCTTGGGACTCTTCTCCTGAGGACTGGATGCATTCTTGCTTGATGCAAATCGTCAAATTCCATTAACATCTCCTTAAGTATTTGAAATTTCCGGCTCATCTACAACATGTGAGAAGGTGTTAAGAAATACCAGTTCTATGAGATAATTTTTAGGACCTGATACACAGAGCGCTAGATCAAGAGAAAATGTATGGCATTAGAAATATTTGAACTGGAATACTGAAGTATTCCAGTCAGTGACAGCTGACACAGAGAAATGCCATGTTGAAAGGTATCTGCGTTTGTCCAGCTGTTCTTGAGATAGCTTTTTATTGGGGAGAGAAGTGTATTCATGAACAAGGCAGGATTGCTAACCTGTTTATTGATGTGAATGTAATTATCAGAGAGGTTGTCTGTATTTGTCATGTGTAGACATGAAAATTTAAAGAGATGGCTGAGCCTGAAGTGCAGGGTGTTTTTTGTGCCCTGAAACCATGGAAAGTAAGTAGCCCTGTGCTTCACTGACTGGATCTGCCTCCAAAGACTAACCTGTATTTTCCTGCATTGCTGGAAAGAGAGGCTCCCTGCCTCCAAGCACGATGAGATATTATAACAGAGCAAACTCTGTGATTTGTTCCCTGCCCAAAATTCCTCCAGCATCAACTTGCCTGGCTCAGTGCTCTGAGTCCCCAGACATGAACAAACAGATAAATGCACCTGCCTGGAACAGGGAGGAAGGGGGTCACAGGGAGCCTGTTCTGTCACCTCCCCCTTCCCTTAGAATCACATGCTAATAAGAGAAACTAATGGTGCAAATTGAGGGCTTTGCTGTGAGAATTGTTTTGCAGGGCTTGCTGCCTGACAGTGCTTGCAGTGTGGATGACTCGGTGCCTGGGGAACAGGGCAGGAGGGTATCTCACTGAAAGCAAGCACCCAAACAGAGTGAACTTATGAAATTCCCTTAAAATAAGGGCTAAGGCCAGAACAAGACAGGGCCGGGCAGGCCAGGGTAAGTGGGAAAGTATCACTAAATAAAGGCTACCTGGGAAGGTATCCAGTGAGCCCATAAGCTTGGGGCACATGAGAATTGTTAGCTTTAAGGGGCAATTTCTAGCTGTTTGAACCCAGTCTTTGTTGGTGCTGACAGCACCTGACAGATGTGTTCATCTTTTTATGTGCCAGTAATTAGGTTTCTGTCTCTTTATCGCCACCTCCTTTTGTGCCGAACTACAGGGTCTTCAGAAAAGTGATGGGCAGACTTAATATCTGAATTAGAGAAGAAAGATAATAAAGATCACGCATTGTTGGGGGGTTGTCTGTTTGTGATGATTCAGTCATAAATAATTCATTGTGCAGGTACCAGTGATATGGGAAAGGATTCATAATTTCTTTGAGCTTGTAAATATCCAAATGTTACACTCAAAAATTAATTAAAAGAAGTTAGCATTAAACATATCCTGTAGCACATCTTGCTTAATCTGAATATGTAGAGCTGCCAGTTTTTCCAGGCTTGCATTTCTCCTTAGAAATAAAAGGGTTTTTTCTAAATGTTCCATATATAGGTGCTACAGATCACAGAGGAGATGCTGTTTAATATGGTCTTGTCTTATTTGTGTTGTGGCAAAAGAATTGTACAATACAGCTCTATATACTTACTTAGGGAGGTTTTTCTAATGCCGAAAGATTACGGCAGGCAGGGAGTCAGTTAAGTCACTCCCCAATAGTTCAGTGTCTGGAGCTTTTTAATAGCAGAAAACAGCCTGTGTTATATTGATTCATTTCTATGGCAATAACATGGCTCTAGAGGTGTATATTTTGGCATGTCAGACTGAAGCTTGAATCGGCACCCCTAGGGAGCTACACTGTCAGGTGAAGCCTGTAGATGCCCCCCACCCCAGCCTGGAAGAGGGGCAGGAGAGTGGCCATCACCCTCAACACCAAATGTGGCGATGAAAAATCTCCAGGGTATCACTGGTTTTGAAAAAATATTTTAAAAGCAATGATTTTAACTGAAAATCAATGTTACTTTCATAAATACAACAATATTTTTCTTCTTGACTGAGATGACTTCCTACCCCAAGGGACTGGGGATGTTGGCAGCCAGCACACACCTATCATTGTGGTGCAAATTAAATGATTTCTGATTCTTGATTAAAGGAGGAATGAGGCCAATTTTTAAAGATAATTGCCTTGGTGTGACACAGGCACCAGGGGCAACTGGAGTTGGTTAAAAATGAAACCAATATACCCATTTTAGGGAGTTATTTGTATTTTACAGAATTAGAATCAACAAGAGGTTTTCATTTATTTTCCCCACAGGTGGTTAATTTTATTTCTTCTTTAGTATTTTTTGCAACTGAATGCAGTAAATGAGAACCAGATGAAAGAGCGGCAAAGTGGAAATTGTAACTCTAGTTCTGCTATTTTGGCTCCTTGATTTTTGAAAGTTCAACATGGGACATCAAATTTTTGGGGGATATGGCAAGTTTGGATTTGTAGACATCCTTCCTTTAATGTTTAAAATGAGAAATGGCTTAAAAGAAAAGAGATGGGCAAAAGAAGGGGGAAAGTATAAATGCGATTTAAATTTTTGTTTAGGACTCATTTTAAAAAACATGAATTTGTGAAATTCCTACTGAATTCATTAGGCTTGGATTTCATCCAGCTTTTCTGCCAGTCTGATTTAACTGGAGGTGACTAGCACAGATTAAAGAGCCTTGATGTAGGTGCATAGCAAGTGACAGTTTTTCAGTGATTTCTCTCATTAGGATGAAGTTTGAAATGAACTTGGGCAGTGTATTCACCGTACCTTTTGTGATGGTTGAACACTGGAATGTTGCTCAGATCAGGTGTCTCTCCTCATCAAGTGCCACTTCCTTCTCTGAAATCAAGCACAAGGGAAGACTGTTGTGTTCTCCCCTGTTTTTACAGACAGACAGTACTCAGGGGAGTAACTAATAGATGTTTGAAATAACCTTATATTTCTAATTAGTGTAAATTGAATAATTTAAAGAACAAAATAAGAGCAAAACAATAACAAATGCAGCAACTTGTGGTTGCTTTGTGATGGTAAAATGGAGCATTTGAGAATCTTAAGCTCCTTCTAACAATCCCTCCCCTGCCGCCCCAAACTGCGGGAGGGGTATTTGTTCATCTGGAACAGACAATGTATATCTTTTAAATACCTATCTCAGATTTTATAAATAATAGTTAAACCCAATCGTGTACTGGAGATGTAGTGTTTGTTTGTTTAATTAGAAAGCTGAGCTGAGCTGAATCCTGTGGCAGATGTTGCCATGTGTAATGTAATAAATAAAAGTCTTTATGGGACCCAGCAGGCAGCAGAGCTTTCAGTTAGCAGATGGCAAAATATTAAACTGGCAGTGCAGTAACTTAGCTGACACAGTCAGCTGGACCTTACCCAGGTTTAGCACAAGCATGAATCAACTTCACGTAGGAGGTGTCAACCAACCCTGTTTCTGCAATGGATGTTAATACTATTTTTAATATGATATGTGATGAAAGAAGGCTTTTTATCCAGCAAGATATTGTTGCCATAAAAGTCAGTCTAGGCTTAGCATGATCTCTGCTGTGCAAAACTACAAAAGATCTTTTGCAACAGAAAAATAGCTATTAAACGGAACAGATGTGCTACTCAGTCCAAACAAAAGTGGTGGTACAGGGATTGGAGGTGGGAAACCTGCTACGACTAACCCCTGGGGAGTCTACCAGGTGAGAAAGCGCCTTTTCCTTCCAAGGAATTGTTGCATTCAGCACCTGGCATTGGCTGTCCACCACAACCCTCAAGTGGGTCGGCGAGAGGGCTAATGTAGAGATGTCCCTGCCTAACCTGTCCATTGGCTCCACAGATCCCAAGTCCTGGAGGCTAAAAAGGCTTCTGCAATTCATTGCCATTTGGACTGGTTATGCTTTTCACCATAATTTACCTACTGGTTTTCCTTTAGGTGCCTGTACACACATGTGCAAATACCTAACTTCAGGCATTATTTTGTTGCCCCATGTTAGGAGCTGTTCCCCGAGGTTCCCTGCACTGCAGAGGAGCTTCTCCAGATGGCAATCTGGGAGTACCTTCAGCCTGCAGTTTCTCCTAGTCCCGCCTCTCTCCAAACCCTTAGGTGATGTGCCTCCCACTGCACATCTGAATGAAAAGCACAAGTTCAGACAGTGCTAATTTCTGTCCTTATCTCCTCATCAACTCTCCTCCTTCCAATGAAGAATTCTGGTAAGGCATTTTCCCCAGGGCCAGCTCAGGCTCTGGTTTAAGACTGATGCTTGAGACCATCTTAAATGCATGTCAAAACAGCAGGTGTTTACGACAGGGTAAACCAGGATAGATGGCAAAGCAACTGGGAAAGCAAAATTCTTTGTATGACCTTCAGAATCTAGCATAAAGCAGTTAATCGCCCACTTACTACAGTGGCTTGCATGTGCATGTGGTGAATTTAATATCTTCGTGAAAAGAAAAAAAAAGAGTCAGGGTTTTCAATGGTTAGCTGCTTCCTTTATTTTTAGAGAATGTCATAAAGTGATGATAGTGAGTAAGGGCCTTTTGGCTGTCCTGTTTAATTTTTTAGTTTCTTGATGTCTCTCTTCTGTTGGTAGGCAGCTCAAACTTTTGTGCAAAGTGGAAGATTAGAAAAGTTTTAACACTGTTTTGAACAAGCAAACAAGTTGTTAACATAGCTATATCTTGAAAATACAGCCCAAGTGAAGTGCAGCTTGTAAAACAGCAAATTGTTTAAACGAAACAATGTATTGTTTGCTATTTTGGTTATACATAGTTAACTGGAAAAGATGCACTAAAAGTTCCATGCCTCTGAGTGATAAAACTTACTGACTTTGTAAAATACATACTGCCTCTTGAGGAAGCGACTGATCTGATTTACTGCAAGTTTTTTTTTCCTAACAACTCTGAGAAGCTGCGATGGACTGGGGTAGATGGTTGATCGTGCGATGGGTTGAGGTAGAATCCTCAGTATCCTCCAAGAGGATATTGCTGTTCTACAGTCAAGCTCTGCTCTGATCATGTTGCATCAAAACCCCATAGAAACAGCATAAGTAACCCATTCCCTTAGAAAACACCTTTGGAGACTGTGGGGATCCAGAAACATTTTGTTATTTAAGGTACCTAGAAGGCATAATAGTAATCAAGTTTTATTTCCTCCCAAGCATAATGATGGCCCAAAGCTCTGAGTACAGTTGAAGAAGGTGGGATAGGAGGGGAAGGTAGCTTTGCACTTGTTTGGTTTCCCTGTGTTATGAGATTAACCGGTATTGTTCCTGCTCCTGCAGTCTAAAGGCTATTCTAGCAGCTGATAGTCTAAAAATATTGTCTAACTGCTGAAAAGGCTTTCTGACTATACCACACATTGTGTCGGAGGTCTTGAAAATCAGTAGCTATTTCTTGCAAAAAGAAAATGAGGCTTTGCTGTGGGAGATGATGGCTAAGTCTCAAGTGTAAAGCAAATGGCAGAGCACAAAGAGCTCTCTTCCTTCTTATCTATGCCTTCTTACTTGAAAAAGCAGGATTGCAATAGTTTCCAGAATATCTAGGCACTGATAATGTTAAGTTAGGAAGAATCTTGAATCTGGATGGTCTAGTTGGTCACTGAATCCAGATGTCCACTAGAGGACTAATTCAGAAGTGTCTGCCGGACTTCAGCTCTGTAGGCTTCTTCAAGAAGCAAATACCTTGGCAAGAAAGGATGATCACCAAGATCACCCACAAGTAATTGTATGTTGGGATGTGAGAAGCCAATCACGTTGAGAGATATCAAGCAGGTATAAAATTCTTGAAAGTGTGTATGTATATGTATTAGGAGCACCAAATCAAATCAAAGGCATCTAGAATGAGAATCATGTTCAGAAATAGTTCAATTAAATGCAGACACTTCAAGTGTTAGAGTACTTCAGAATCAATTTTATTGCTGCACTTGCACTGCAAGTCTGGAGAGCAATCAGCTTTTTATTGTTACCTTAGGATCTGCCCACACTCCTCCAAATATAATTTATTCTGATATAGCCAGATAAGAAAGCATCATGTTATTAGAACACCGGACAACAGGTTTTGAACGCATGTGCATCCACTGTTGAGTGTGAGCACAGGGAAGAAATCTGGGCCACCCGTATTGCATGCTTTATCCTCATCTTTTCGGGTAGCCCTTTGGGAATCTGTACTTCCTTGTTGAGATTAAAATAGTCCTGAGGCTGCTCCAAGCTCTACAAGTATTAGGGCAAAATTATGCTCACAGTGAGTGACCTGTAAACGGACTCTGTCCAGATGCTGTACCAGCATGGGAAGATGAAGTTTTAAAATCAGGCAGTACTGAATTATGTGTTATACTGTACTTTTCCTGAAACCAGGCTAGACAAAGTGGACGGAACTTCAGTATTTGCTAACCATTGGAATAAACCTATTCCCACCAAATACTAAAAGTCATCAATTTTAGACAAAACAGTTGAGGTTTGGAAAGTCTTACCCTAAAATTCAGCTGTTGAGTCCTGACACTTAAAAGCATCTTATTAGTATTAAATGGAGTTATTAAATTAAGATTATTCTTAGCCTGAATGTTTGCTAAGGAAATCTTTCAAATAGCAAGTTTTAAGTCCATTTAAGTTTACAGTCCACTTTAAATTCAGATCAGTACAGTGCCCCCAGTGATGGTTAACATTGATCCTTTATCTCCTAAAACTGTGGAAATTATGTTCTTTGTAAGAATTTACAAAGCAACAGATGATGTGTCAACACAGTAATTTAAACCATGAATCTGCACTTGCTTGAAGATGAACTTTTGGGGAAGAAAAATGAATAAAATGCTAGTAGCAGACAAGCAGAATCTCTGGATAAGTGCATCAATTTTTGTTACTGACAGGTCTTGTGCTTGTAATAAAACTGAAGTGCTGAGGTCAGCGTCAGAGTGAAACCACACTTATTTTCACAAATATATTTATGTGATGGTAATAGTACCTATTAACAGGGTTGACATAGCTATCTGCCAAATAGAAAAATGAGTTCTCCTGCATCACAAGATGAGCAAAGTTGGGGGAATAATAAATCATAAAATTAGTTAAGACATCATTTATCTTTCATGGCTTTCCTACACTGCAGCTTAGAGTCCTTCAGGACTTAAATTCATTTATTGCATTTTATTGTTATGAAAACCTGTCAAAGCTGGTAGCAGGTTGTGGGAAGTTAGATGAGCAGAGGCAACAATATGTGTTGTTAATTAAACAGGCATTTGCATGCTTTCAGTCAAGATGTGGCCAGTTTGCTGTAACCTGTTGAATTACCCTTCTTCCTCTGAGCCCTGTAAGGTAAATGAAAAGATTCCAAAACAAGTCACTTCTGTTTAAAAAATTGTGGCTACGGCTGTCACTGGTGCTAGTGAATGGATAGCAGTAACTGTTACAAAAAACAAGATGAGGCTATGCCCTCTTTAACTATTCATCTCTATGTGGAGGTTCTGTGCAGTTAATCTAGACTTTCAATTTTTAATTTTAGGCTCTGTCAGCATGAAGAACTAGTGCTATCTAAACTTTTTATTGGGTATCTTTTTGCCCTTTATGGATCCCCAGGTATTCTGTAGTTAGATGTCAGTGGATTGCTTCACTTGCTATGGAAACGCACGTGCCATTTCTCTGGCATTGCTTCAAGACACATGCTGCCATTGCATAATAATTACAGGGGCAAGAGGATGAGATGAATGTGTTGATCTGAAACTCTATAGAGGAAAAATAGTAGAATTCCGTGTCATTTTGTTCTTTACACTCTGCTATTCCCTTCAGACAATAGCTAATCATATGTGATGAAATTATTTCCTCAGTATGGGGTTATTTACAATTTACATAATGTTTTGAAAACTGAAGGAAAAGTAATTGCCTACTACCAAGATTCATATTTCAAACTCCCAGCTTCAGTTTTGCTTTTGGATCCGAGATTTTTAAGTCTGTCTTCAAATCCTAGAATGAACCCACCTGCAAAATTAATGCTAAATCTTCAACCAAGGAAATCACTTAGCTGTGTTCTTCCTCCAGAGAAGTTTGTGCCCACTACTATGTAAAAGTCATACAGAACTGTGAGAACGTGCATGATGCAGAAATGGAAGGAAAGAAAATAGATTTTAACTCGTGTTCCTTTTCTCCTGAAAATGTTAAAGCATTCCTTTACATGATACCTGAAGCTATTTAAAAAAAAAATTAAAGTCAGAATGACTTCTTCCCTCAAAGCAAATAAATGTGGGATTAATTTTCAGTTACCTGATTGTACCTGGTGGGACTTCAGGGAAAAGGGATGGTGCATAGAGTGCACAGAAAACATCGGGCATGTTCCTTTCCTTAAAAAGATGAATAAATATATATTTAAATGGCTTTAGATGAGTATTCATATGAAGTTTACATTGGCAGCTTGAGTATTTTTTGGAAGAGTTAAGCAGTTACTCTATCCGAAGCCCATGGGGAGAGGTTGGGCAGGAGATGGAGGGTTTCTGTGGTGTCTGAATGTGCTGAGCAGTGCCAGGAATTTGGAGCAGATTCCTTGAGTGGGCATGATGCCATTCTGAGACACCAGCTAGCGCGGATGGAGAGGAAGGGAAGAAGCTGCTGGAAGGAAGGATGTACCCAAAGGGTCCATATTGAACACTAATACTTCCGTACAGGTCTTGTCAGATTTCAATGAGAAATACCGGAGGACTGGGAATCCTTATCAGAAGATGAAGGGTGGTATAGACTGTTTTTGGAAGGGAGGATTCAAAGTGTAATTTATTGGCAAAGTGACCGTATGTTTAGCTCTTACTTTTTTTAGCAGTATTAAGAGCAGAGACTCGGAATTTTCGTCAGGTGAGACATGTATTTTTATTTAGTTTTCCAAAAGAATTTTTGCATCACCAGCAAGCAGCATATCAGTTGTGTAACACCACTGACTTTCCATCTGTCCTAGGAGCTGAACTGCTCACAGATCGCTACTAGTCCAGTGCTATATAATGAGTTGAGTTTCTGGAATGACAGAACTATTTTGTTTCTTTGAAATGCAGGTCAGGTAGCCTATGGCACCAAGCACAGAATCTCTGATGTAGTCAGCATGCTCCCGGGGTCATGTGAAGATTCATTTACACGTACTCACAGAGACACACAGGGTATGTCCTGCATGTGCAGGAACAAAAAAGAATGTGGTTTTGCTTTTTTGCATGTCTTGATATTTTCTTTGGGTCCTGAAAAAGGAGGTACTTAAGCATGGATTTACAAAGGGACTTCTCACTTCTGTGACTGAGGCAAGGAAGGTCAGCTGTAGGTCAGTATGGACTTTGTTCTAGACTGTTGTTATTCTGTGCTATTCTTTCACGCCTCCATTCCCATTTAAAGCTGCTTTTCACATGCAGCAGATGCACGCATTTACAGAATATACTCCTAATGCAAAATAAGCTGGTCTTCTCTTTGGAGACTAAAAGCCTCAGCAGGAGTAGCTCTGGGTTTGCTGTGACTGTGGTTGACTGAACCGTACATCCGCTCATTACTAGAGGATATGATTTTGAGTACTTGTGGCCAGTGCTGCTATCTCGTGACAGGTACAGGAAGAAGCTCTGCTGCTATTGCTTTCTAACTGTCTGTAGAAATGGGTATCTGCCTTATGCACCTCGTGTAAGGACAGAGCTGGCTGGAAGGCTTTCAAGAATAGAGCGCTTTATTTTCATGTGGGAAAATGCCAATTGGTTGAAGTTTCAACATCTTGTCTCTCTGAATGAAAACTTCATCAAAGAGGTTTTAAGGTCCAGGGTGAAGGTAACCATGGGTGGGAAAAGTAGTTCAACATAGTCACGAGCCTGGGAGCAGGCACTCTTCTGGCATGAGGGTGGCACAGGTCTTCCTGCTATGAGTTAGGCAGAGCAGAGATTTGCTGGGCCAGGATTGAAATCTAATGAAATATGGGGAGGTGAGAAATAGAGCGGGGGAACTCTTCCTTTCCACACAGCCCTCTGAGCAGTGCTTTAGAAACATCAGTTCTGTGCTCTCTTTTTGGGCCAGGCACATAACTCTTGTTTCAGTCCCCCATTTGGAATCTGCACAATGTCATTTAGAAAACTGAGTTGCTAAATTATGGTCTCATTTGTAGTAGTTAACTGTGGTAATTCTAGAGCTAATACATGCCGACGAGCGCCGACCTCCGGGGACGCGTGCATTTATCAGACTTACTTGGATTTGTATGGAAAAGCTTGTCTTCTCCCTGAAACAGACAGGTTTCCTCAAAGTTTTGATGTTTGACTGTTCAGGGAAGAAAAAAGAGGCATCTTTTCTCTGGGAAATGCCTGGCCAGCTCTGACAACATGGGAGTGAGTGGCCCTCCAGGAAGCGAGGCTGTCTGGAGACAGCAATGGCAGCAGTGAGCAGACATATAACTGAGGCAAATCACGTAACTTAAACAGAGGCCTACCACAGGAGGGAGCAGAGACTAAAGCTGGGTAGTGCAGACAAGCGGGAGCTCCAGAGAGAGGCTGTAGTGGATGGTTTCCAGTGGTGAACCTTGGGCCAGCGGTTGCAGTGCAGGTGTGGGGCATGGAGTGGCTAAAGAAGACCTGGAGCGCTAAAGGGAAGCACAATGGGGCCAAGAGAGAGGAAAGACAGAGGCAGCTGTGTCATCCTTAAAAATAGTTAATATCTTCTTTGAGCTATTGTGCAGTTGTACTTTAAAAATCCCAGTATAGATGGAGACTGCATCCCCTCCATGGTAGAAATTCACCTGTTTTTGCAAAAGGCTGAATAACTCCCGAAATTAGACATGTAGGCCAGGTGGAAGAGCCAGCTAGGCATGCCTCGAGCTATGCCCCTGGGCAGATGGAGCTGCTGGGAAAGTGGGGTACACTTGCTGCCTCAGCAGCTCGGTGGCCTGTCCTCTTGTGGCAGAAAAGAGAAACATGGAGTGTAGAGGAGGCTTGCTGCTGTAGGCCTTGTTTGGAAGACGAGGTTGTTCCCACAAAGGTGGCTGTATTTTTTTCAAGTGCCTACATAGGTAAGGGCATTGGGAAAATGAATTAACTGTTTTGATGAAGTATGGAACGCAGCTGTTATCCTCCTTGTGCCTTTCCTATTCTCTCTTGTACACTGCCAAATATATGGTCAGTATCTAAGGGCAGCAAGTAGCAATTTAGTGGCTTAGGAAGGAAAAGCAGAAGCATCATCACAAAAATAGGTATGTTTTAAAGTCACTACAAATGCTAATACATGCCTTTTGGGGTGGTGGGGCTTGATCACCCTGCCACATATGCACCCTTCCTTCCTTGACAATGCTGCTGCTGGAATCTCGGTTCCCCATGGTCTACATTGCAGACAGCTGTGCTGCCTTTGCACTGTTGGAGCTTAATCCCTCCTGTGCATCTCCACACACACATTCTATCTTTAATGATGAGGCTTGATCCTTGCATAGATACTTACACCCTTGCTTTTGTTTTTTGATTCCCCCCTTGTGACCTCTGCCTTATCTCACCTCCTGTTTACTTGCATACATTTGTCCACCTCCTTCTTTTGCTGTCAGGGAACACCATGGGGAGTTAGCCATCAGCTTTACTGGGCTTTTGCATCAGGAGTGCACAAGTCTCTGGGCTTTGAAGGCTTTACCAGCTGCTGCTCTGGCTGAGATGAGTATTGTGTATCTCTGCAATGCACAGCAAGTAACAGCACATCCATATTCTTTGTGCATTGGGCAGAATTTCTCACTTCATACATCATTCTCAGCTTGCTGCAGCAATTTCACAAAGTCAATCCCTATCCATTAACACATAGGAGAAGCAGTGGAGAAATATACATATGTGGCACAGATTTTTTTTTTTTTTTGAAAAGGTTTTCTAAGCGTATTAGACATAGGCTTTATCCCACTGCAGTATCATGAACTGCATCTAATCCTCCAAAGCCAAACCTCCTTTACGCTAAATAACAAAAACAAAAAAAAAAAAGCCTTTGGCTACTTGACCTGTTCTGTGCAGGAACTCACTTGCCTGTCCATCATGCTGTGTTGATCACAGGCTTGACTTACTAAGTTATGTTGTTAATTTGTCTGTGGATGATCACCTCAGCATAGTCAGGGTACTATCTTTGACCCTCCTTTCATAATTTTTCTAATCATACTTTTTTGTATCCTCTACCCTAAATTTCCAGCATAAGCTTTTTTTCCTGTCAGCCAACTTCCAACAAATCTAACCATTCAGATGTTGATTTTTTGCTGCGAGAAGGGATCATGGAGGCTTTTGCACCTGAGCAATCTCCTGATTTGAAGAGAAGATGCATGAAAGGTAATGGGTTGGCAAATGACGACAGAGTTATGGCCAGCTGGATGAGCTTGGCAGGAGCATGGCCTGAAATGCTGCTCTCCTCTGGCACGGCCAACACCCAGCCATCAAATTATCTTTAATTTTCACATATCTTTGCGTCTGGGAGCAGTTCATTTGCCTCTGTTAGTGCAAAACCTCCAAACTGTAAGAGCTTGATAATCTTGTGCTGCCCATAAAAAAACATGGGAATGTGTGTGCTTCACAACAGACGATGGGTAAGCTGGTACCGAGACGTTATTTCTGGGTGCCTGCACACCAGTTTCTTTCATTAGGTAGCTAGGACTTGCACAAATGTGGGGATCTGCATACTTGGGCTATGAGTTCTTACTGTTTTGAGTGTGCTATTCCCAGTCCCTAAACTGCATTGAAAGTGCACTCTGCTGCAGATTACATAGTTATATGCTTATTTGCTTTTCTGTGGTAGAAAAATCCAGAGGTCCTATATGTTAAAAGCAAAGTTCTGGCTTCACTTCTTTAGCATCAGATTTTATCTTGGGCTTTAGAAGGCACCTCATGCAGTGGACAGAGTGAAGGAACAATTGGAAAGGACTGGTGGATATATTCCTACCTGGAATAATCTCATTTCCAGGCAGGGAGTCCATAGAATCTTCTCTGTAAAGAAGTTGCTACAGCATTGGCATGAGTTATGGAACAAGTTGTTTAAGTATGTTGCTCTGTGAAATTGTTTATGCAATGTCAAACTCCTGTGGCATCATGTTTTAGCTCAGTAGCTGCAAAGTGTGTTGTGACACGCAAAAATCCAGTGCGGTCCATGGCATTGCTGGCAACTTGTGTCCCGCTGCTAGTCTCACCCTTGCCTTTGAGGGTGTACTACATCACCCATGAACTTTGTTTATAACATGATATCTGTGAGAGGCCCCCAAAATAATTCAGCCAAATTAACCGCTGCATGCCTCTTAAGTGCTCCAGTTTGTTCTTACTGCCCATGCTCACTCCTGTCCAGGAGGCAGAGGTGATCTCCAGTGCAGCTCAAGCACACAAGCTCTTAGCATTGCCAGCGTGTCTTCTTTCCAGAGACCTTTGACTGGAGTCATGCTTCCCTACAGAAGCAGTGTTGCAGATGAGCCCCCATCGTGCTTCTGAGGGATTTGATGTTGTTGAGTTGCTCAGTTGAGTGAAAGCAATTTTGGGAAGAATAGCTGGGAGTTGGAGCAAGTAAGTGGAGTTGCTGGAGCAGGGAGAAGCTGTTTGGTGCCTGTGACTCTGCCGTGCTCTAGCGAGCTGGAGCACAACTCGTATCAGAACCACAGGCTGGCATTGAGCATCGTGCTCCAGCCTTTTTGGGCTTTGGGAAAAGAATGGCTTCTATCACACTGGAGCAGACAGAGAGCATGGCATGCTGCACGCTGGAAGCAGGCACATCTCTGTGCTAATGTCACAGCTGACAGGCGACAACCACGTTCTGCAAAGGTGGGTGGTAGAGAGCCAGGGACTACTTGGAGAGAAAGCCCAGGGAAACAGTCTGTCTTACAGATCAGCTCTCACAGCTCCTTAGTTGAAAAGCAGTCTGTGGCACCCTACTTAGTCCTGTTATGTATTTCATTCTCTCCAAGCAGCTGGGCCGGCTGGCACCAAGGAAAGAAGGCTGCTTGTCCCACAGCCATGATGAAAATTGCTCCCAAGAAAGAGCAACTTGGCAACAGCTCCCTGGGATTTGTGATTTTTGGCAAGTTGTTAACAGTAGAGAATGGGGAAGAGGTGTGAATGAATTATTCTGTCTCCACAAGTATATTCCCTCTGGGGATCTAGGCATAATCTTCTTTCTCCTGAGCTTGCCTTGCTGATTTTGTAAATCTGCAGCATGCAGGCAAGGTCCTAAATATCATCTAAAAATATCTGCCCATCATGGAGATTTATTCACTCTGGGCCCTTATGGAGCATCTCTGCCTACAGATGTTTTTTCCCTGATGTGCAGAGTTATGTGGCAATAGAGCAAGTAAACCTAGAAACCATTTATAGACAAGAAGGTGACTGGGAGTACTTGGCATGGATTTATGGAGGGAAAAGCATAATAAAACATGGAAGGAGAGCAGCATTGAGCTGCGTAAATACACTTTCTCCAGCCAAAAGAGGAGTTTGTAGAGCAAAACAAGCAAAATGCGCCTATTATCTGCTCTTTATAATGAGGTTTACAGCCAGAAAAAAGTAATTTCATCACTGCCAGTTCCAACAATAAAAGGCCACGAATGAAGTTCTCCTCCCCCGATCCTTAAAAGCACTTGCTATTTTCCCAGTCGTATTTGAGGCTAAGCTCTGTTTTCAAGTGTCTTGCTATAATTAGAAATTTACTTTTGTTTTTAAAAAAAGTGTGACTCAGTCACATGGTTCCTGGGTTTGGGACACTGCAGAGATTGCCAAGCCTTTGGGAAGCTGAGATAAAATGGTGGGAGCTGGCAATACTGCACAGCAGATATTTATGAACTAATATTGATTTTCAGTCACTGATTTTTCAGTAGTCAAATGCTGCATGCATTAAAAGAAGAAGTAAGGGGAAGTCACAGTCTCCAGAGGCAGAGTATTGGCATGTGAGAGGGGGGCAAGAAATGGTTTGCTGCTGAAAAATTGCATCATTGTGCGTGTGGCTGCCCATCGGCATTTTATAATAAAAAAGCAAAGACAGAGGTCTTCCTAAAACGAAAGCAGTTACATTCCCCGTGTAACTCCTGGTGCTAGGAGAGCTACAGCCATGCTAAGGTCCGAGCAGGGACCTTGCAAGCCCCGGCACAGCAATCTGGGCATAAGAACAATGCCCAGCTGATGGGAGCGGCCAGGGAGTGTAGATGGCGCCCTGGGAGCGTGTGTCCACTGCGCCGGCCAGCTCTGCACTGCTGCTGCAGCGCTCAGCAGGCGAGAAAAAGCTGAAGGCAAGTGCTTACTTCTCAGTAAACAACCTAATCTTTTATCAAATAATTTATTTTATGTAAAGGAAGGATTTTGGTTTGCAAAGCTAATCTGCCTTGTCTAAACCCTCATTTTTATCTTTGAAGCCCAAGTAAGTGTCCAATTTATAGTATTTAGTAGATAGGATTTGGGATTCTTATCGACTTAGCGATCTTGGTTTTGGACTTTCTGGTCACGTTCCTAAGGGGGAAAAGAATCAGCTCAAGAAAGTGACATTTTTGACAGTGTATTTGCTTTTCTTTTTCTTGAATGCCTGAAACATTTCTGCTCGGGAAGTGTGTATTACAATTATCAGAAGGTTATAACAGTATTTTAAAATTTTCCTCAGAGTAAATGACTATAAAAGCTCTAAATGAGGGAATTTTTTTATTTCTCTGGCTTCGCTCAGTCAAAATATTCCATAAGAGCCGGGAGATGCTAAATTTATTGGGGGGCAAAAATCAGTGGTAAAACAGGAAGGAAGGTTGCAGGTTTCACTTTGAGACATGCCAGCGAATTTTTACTTGTAAAATTTCTGAGGTTTGTATCTTGAGATCCTGAATCTGATGGGGGAAAAAAGTCCCCACTTGCCAAGGTGCTAAGCACTTGCTGAAGCCTGGAGGGCTCACACCTTCAGCAGAGCAAGGTCAAGGTACCATCTTCATGACCTAAATGTCCCCATCTTCATGAGTATTTTGGTACTGCAAAATGCAGTATTGCATTACATAAAGACAGGGATGAAGCTAATCTGGGTAGCCCATTTTGCATGATCTGGTTAGTACAAGTGAACCACCTCCTCTCTTGGGGAGCTGCTGTTCTCAAGAACAGTTGCAAAGAAGCCAGTGTCACTGCTTGGGTAAGTGAACTGTTA
>NW_009648710.1:1598515-1616318 GCF_000708025.1 Charadrius vociferus | reverse complement strand
TTCTATGACAAAGTTTGGGTCAAAGACAAAACAGGCACAGGGCTTGGCTTCATCAATCCCCTCCTTTTTTTAAAAAAAAAAAAAAAAAAATTAAATTGTTTCCAGGGCAATCGTTAAAATTAGTTGCAGAGATGTTTACATATCTGTTATTTCACTTGTTGCCTAATGTTACGTGGTGTTAGTTGTTTATGGTAGCATTCACAACTGTGGCCCTTGCTGTGCCCGGAACTGCTCACATAGGTACGTGTAGCTCGAGCAGCTGCACACAGCACTAGTAAAACATGAATGGTGAGTACTGCAGCTGGGGAGCTGAGGCCTAGACAAAATTTGCACATTATATAGAGAAACTGTGTTGCCTGTACCTCTCCTGGGACCTGGGCTGACCCCCAAAGCACCAGAGCATTCACTCGTGTCGTGTTAATGTTGTTTAATGAATTTGTATCTTGCCCTGGCAGGCACAAAATACCAGCACTTTTTCTGCCTGAAACGGATTTACTGCAAGTAACACCCAGGGGAGAATCGTGTTGTTACTTAGGCAATTACAGATTAGGGGCAAAGGACAAGAATTGCTTCAAGACTGGGATGCCACCTGTAGTGTTTTGTGACACTTTGTCTTAAGGAATCTATTGCTGTCCTGTTAGCTTTTTTTGTGAGTTAATACCTGCGTTCATGAGGGCAGGGAGTTGTGTGCCGGGGCACCCCATGGGTGCCGTGTGCAGGAGGATGCAGTCGATTCTCCCTGCCAGCTGGTGCGACACACATTGATGGGGCCCTTGCATCGTGGCTGAGCACAGTGTAAAACGTCTGCCAGCATTAAGATTGATGCTCTCCCTCCATATGTTTACTGAAAAATGCCTGTGGCCACTCTTGAGCTTACCACACACCGGCACGTGGCTGAGGAGCCCTAACGATATGCTGGTGTACGCTCCTGCCTGTTGGATCGCCTGGCTTGATTTTTCTCTCGTACTGACTTTACCCCGATGAATTTCTCTGGCTTCTGTGAAACTACTCACTCCAGCCTGCACTGCTGTAAGCGAGGAGAATCAGACTGTCAGTCTGGACACTGTGCTGTATGTAGTTCATCCATCCTGCCGGGTGGATCTGCAGGGGAAAATGCCCATGAATATTCTTAGAAGACTGCCTCAGGCATAGATTCGGGTTAAAACAGATGTATAATCAGATCTAGTTGGTAAATTTTTCAGATCCAGACATTAAGGTAATATGATGCATTCCACAACATGCAGTTCAAGCTAATGTTCAGTATTGTGGTACCGATTATATCCCTGCAGCACCCAGTACGCAGTCTGGGGGAGGGCTCTGCAGTGCTAGGGGCTGCACAGACACGTCCAGTACCCTGGAGCGCCAAAACAACACAGTGACTTCACCTGCCAGCTTCTGCCTGGTAGAGTTTGTCTCTGATTGCTGTGATTTTTCTCATCTTTTTGGCCCACTTGAGATTTGGAGACCAGCAGCCTCCAATTTTGAACTCCGCAATTATGTTTGCTTGCCCGACTGCTTCCTTCACGTTTATCTTGCAGCTTGTGTGAATGTTTTCTGTTACCCTAACAAAATCTGCCCAAATGCACAGATGCTAGTCACTCAGATCTGGAATTGTCAAAGGATATGTCATCTTATATGAAATCTGTGCCCTCACTGCTATTTCTGGTTTGTAATGAAATAGTAAGCAGTCTTTTTCTGACTGCCAAACTTGGGCCGATGGATGTCTGCTGAGGGTCATCTGTGTGGTTTTGGGTCCATCCTGAGGACTCGACTAAAATGGTAGGAACATTTTGGGGCACCAGATGTGGCTTTGTTTTTTAAACTGGGTATCAGTGACATAGGGACTTTCTTGTTTTGCCTTCCTCTGGAGATTGACTGGTAGAAGTTGTGTAGCGACTCTTAATTATACCCAGTACACTTGAATGTGGCACGGGAAATAAATGTCTATGAATGCTGGCAAGTAGATCCTGTTAGTCTGTCTGCTTCTGGATACAATGATATTTAACTGTGGAAATGGCTGGATAAAAACCCCTCTGTCTTAAATGGTTGTTAAAAACAGGCTAATTTGTAGCCTATCTGCAGATTGTGCTTTTTTTTTTTTTCAGGACCTCTTTAGTTTCCAAACACAGCAGATTTCCTTACATAGCCCTACCAGTCGCAGTTCTGACTTACAACTCCTTTGCTCTCTTGGTCCGTGGTCCCTTCAGGATCGGATAGCTAAACTAGGTCTGGTTTTATTGGATTAGATGGGGTTTGATACAAACAATGAAGCTGACTTTACAGTACCCTCATTTAAAAAAGAGGGGAAAAGCATTGTTTTTTACTTTGATACCTAGGGACAGGTCAGAGGTCCTTTGGAAATTATCAAGTCTGTCCTGTTGGATTTCTGAGTTCTTTTTCTTAGTGGATTTGAGACAACTTTTCTTTTTTTCCTGCTTCAATCCATTAGGGAAAGCCCATATTCTTCCACACTTCCGCTGTGCTGAACTGTTCTCCAGAGTTAACATTTTCAAATGAGCCAATGATTAGGTTACAACTAAGAAACATGGGCTATTTTCATGGGTAACTATGATCAAATTTTTGGCCTTTTGTGAAGCTGTCTATCCTTGAATGTGAACCTAAACCTCCAGAAGTAATTGCTATCGGTTGTGCTACTGAGCATTGACCACTGTTAAGTCAACAGAGTTAAAGCATGTACCTTAAAACAAAGTGGCCATTGTTATTTTGTTTTAGTGGCATGGTAGTTTTAGTTTAGTGTTGTAGCCCAAGATAGAAAAAGAGGTAAAATTTATATTAAGCAAAGTGAGAAGTTTCAAAGCAATAGACATACTGAAGACATGAAGAAGGATTTATTTACCAAAAGTTTACCTTTTTCTAAGTGTCCTAGCAGCTTTAATTAAAAAATGTACCACCCTCCCTACTAACATTCTACTTCCATCATTATACATGTGCAATCTTGGGCCTGATTTGTTAAGCACATAACAAAATTTTACATCATGTAAAGTATTTTTAGGCTAAAAACATTTATCTTAGTTTGCAGAAATAATTTCTGAATCATATTCAAAACCTATGATTTCACATTCCCCAGTCATCAAATTTTAGCCACAATAGGAAAAATTATCATTGAAAGATTTTAAAAATATAAATTGCATTTGTGACTGGTTTTTTCGGTGTGTGTTTGTTTTTTTTTTAATGGTGCTTGTGACTATTAGATTCTCGGTACATACTTGTGGGCAACAGATTAGCTGCCTACCAAAGGATTATATGCTTTTACATTAAAATATAATATATAAACCTGCCTGGCACTGCAGTTTCTAGGATAAGCATGGCACTCACTACCTATTCCTACAGCAGTTTGCAAAAGGCATTTAAAATCTGTTCTCTCTCTTTGGATCAATGGACTGCAGTCAGGATTGGTGAGTCTGTGTCCTCCTTTCTTTTCTTTCTTTCAAGAGGAAGCTGGCGTCACTGAGAAAGTATAGAAAATGCCATTGTACAGTTGTAACAGTGATTTGCAGAGGACATTAGGCTCTCTGCAAAGGAAAAGTCTGAGAAGAAAAATATTTGTCATGACATTTAAGAGTACAGCTTGTGGGATTGGTCTCAGTGCAAAAATCTGGTGTCATACAGTGATTTTTAAGTTCCTTCTCAACTAGAAGGGGAACTGGGAGCAGTGTACAGCACAGTATCCCCTGCAGATAATTCAGCCTCTTAATGTGACTATGCAGATTTGTTCCATACGAGCATAGCATACAGGCTTCTGGAGTCACCGTTAGCTTGCTCAGAGCTCTCTGACGAGTCTTTGCATGGCATGACAGGGCAGGCATACTCGTACCTGCTATGAATGCTCATTTAAAAAACATGAGTTATGTTATACAACTGCATTGCCCATTACTGATGCAAGCTGGGCAGAGCATCAGAAGACTATTTCCCGATAAGAAGCATAATGTCAGCACTAGCAGCAAATGAAAGGAAACCTTGTTACTCAGGAACAAGCTCAGGAGTGACACTGCAGACCTGTCACTGTCCTCTGCCAGCCTCACCCCCTCCACCCCCCCAAAAAAAAACCCCAACCAAACCCAACAAATCCAACCCAAAACCCTGAAACCAACACAACCCCCCATCTAACAAAGAAAAAAACCCAAAACAGGAACAGCTGTGACAGAGCTGGTAATGTGTAAGCATGACAGACTGTGGTGACCACCCCTGGCATGAACTAAATACTGACTGAAACCCTGTGTCTGAACTTCTCTTTCTTTCTTTTTCCCTCTCTTAAGCAGTGGGGTGGCTGAATCTAGATTGATATTTTGTGGATACTCTGTGTTTCTGTAATAAGCCAAACTGGAAGCTGTAGGTGTGAATGTAGTTGCTTCACAGAAGGCAGGGGAGTTGGATTTAGACATCGATTTACATAGCTAGGTTTTTCCCTCTTGTTTTACCTTCTGTATAGCTAAGGATGCTTATACCGTATGTGTGTGCACGAGCGCTTATGGAGGGTGCTAACCCATGCTGATACTATTTGCACGGTAATGAAAGTGCTTTCTCAGAGTCATTAGCATTACAGCACAGGGACTTGTGGACACGTATGCAATGCTTGAGGGGAAATTAATATTTCCAGACAATAAAATCTGAAATGGTCATATATGGTCGTAATAGCTAGAGCATTTATTTATAGTAGAAATTGAATACACCAGTTCTGTCTGGCTTAGTGTGGAAAAGATGTCACCACCAGAAACATTTCCACTTGAAGAGAGAGGAGTTTGTTATTTTGAAGTACTGACGTTACACACGTGCACAAATCTCCCAAGCAGTTTATTCCAGAGTCTGCAGAACATGGCAGGTGAGGGTGAAATAATGTTATATATATTTAAACTGCCTTTACTTAAAACCAGAGTAGAGTGCTGTGGTTACAGAGATTTCCGTGGAAAAGAGATATGCTTCTCTGGTTTTGGATACCAAGAGATACAAAATGGAGAGTGAATGGTTGCCACGTTGTTCTCAGGGAAAAGCCTCCTCTTGGGAAGACACGGCGCTGAGACCAGGAGGGTTGAGCAATGCTAAAGGCACTATGTCAGGAAACTGCCGCGTCTGGGAAGAATTGCAGGCTTTCAGAACTGGCACTGATGAATGGTTGGTGAGACCTCTTTGGGCACAATTGATGGATGACTGAGGCATTAAGAATATGCGGTTTGTTGTGCAGAAGCAGGATAAGCAGCTGAAGTGCATGACAGTTGTCAAAGGCAGGGGAGCCTTTTGAAGCCAATAAAAATGGTGCAATGAGATGAGTGTAATGGATGATGGGAAAGGAAGAGATGGAGCAGGAGAAACCAAAAGGAGGAATCACAAGTCTCCTTCAACACTGTCAGTCTGATCTCAACTGACCTCATGCTGCCTAACATGGAAAACTGTGTTAAATGCTTTGTTTCCTAGTGGTCAGTGGAGACAGGCAATGCAAGAGACTGACAAAGAAACACTTAAGCCTTTGTTGCATATTTTGTGATTCCCTCCTGCTGTTGATGGAAGGGGGAAAGTCTCCTAACTTGAGGTACCCAGTTGAGTAATGTGTGTATCCTCAAAAATCACGTTTCCCTTATAAAGAACCATTTCACTCTTAAAATTGTTAGCACAATATTAGCTGAGTTATGCTGTGCTGCGAGACCTCATCTTGTGATGTCTTCTTTTCAGCACTATTTCCAAATAATATGTTTGGCAACAAACCAGGCTGATTAAAACCAGCCACTGGGCTGAAGCTATTTTCCTTTTTCAGCAAACAAATGACCAAGGCTTTTCACACAGGTTAAAAAAATAACTCTGCAGATGAAATTTTGTAATGCCTAATTCAGCCATATTCACCAAATCAATTTGTTTTATGCTATCTCTACCTGTTTAAAGCTGGTCTTAACAAGCTGTCAAAAAGGTGTGCGCAGTGGTGGGTACTGTTAACATGTCAGCTACAGGAAAATGTGGGTGAGGGACCAGATGTGTATGAAGTGTTGAGGTTGTTTCTTCTTATCAGCTTTTGCTTTTTATATGAGCAAGCCTAATATGTAGCCATGTAGATAATCAGCAAGTGTAAAAATAAGATGCTTCTCTACTTGTGAATGTTTGTGTTCTATTGATAAAATGTTGGCTGCTTTTTGGGTCGGAGTACTATGGAAAGCAGTGGGAGGTGAAGTCCACAGCACGAGGCACTAATTTGAGGAGACAACAGTATGAACATGCTGTAGTACACTCAGGTGAAGCTGGCACACATTGATTTGTCAGTTATTAAAACAAACTCATCAGTTACTTTCTGGTACCCCAAATATTGAAAACTGATTAGTGTGACAATGTATTTTCATCAGAGCCAGACACAGGGGACAGAGAGCATATTCTGTGATAGGCAATTAGTTCTCGTCTTCCTAGTCTTGCTGGTCCAACTCGATTAACAACAGATTTCTTCACCCATTGCTCTGCTGCTATCTTTCTTTGGTATAACTTTGTTTTGTCTTCCATCACCACATGGGTACTATGTGAAGGAGGAACTGGTTGTTCTATGATAGAGGGGAATAGTTTCAACAGTTTC
This sequence comes from Charadrius vociferus, assembly GCF_000708025.1. NCBI lineage: Eukaryota > Metazoa > Chordata > Aves > Charadriiformes > Charadriidae > Charadrius > Charadrius vociferus. Next base: position 1,609,753 of record NW_009648710.1, on the reverse strand, counting down.
AGCAGCTGTTGCAGGGGAAATGCAGGATACAAAGGGAACTCACAAAGCGGAGCTGTTTTAAACTTTGCTTTTGCTTATAAACTTGCAACATTTGTATCTTCACATTATTATTTGGAAACTTTATTTACTAACTGAGGAAAACAATTTTTTTCTACAGTGGGCCAAACCCAAGCACTAGGTTTTGTTTTCTGGAAGGGATAGTGATTCCAGTCTGGACAAAAAGTCCAGGGTTTAGTTGCCATTCCCTACAACTTGTGAAAATGTCGAAAAAGCATTACCAGTTCCTGTGATATTTCAGGGCCAGTATGAGAGCAAGTAGTGGCTAGTGCTGGCTGCAGCCTCTTAGCCAGAAGAAGCCTCTTCCCTCTTTGTCCTGCTGAGTAACTTTCAGTACATAGAAGACCCAGAATCTGAAATGAAAGGAAGTTTGCAGTAGAGCAGTAGGTCAGTGGAGTAGAAGATTAAATGGAAAGAACAGCTGTCACAAGTCAAAGCCAAGACTGTAGAAGGTGTTAAATGCTCAGCACAGTGATGTGAGTTCTCACTCTGACAGTGTTAACGAGTTTTGCCATAATTCAGTTACACCTAGGAAACAGTTAAAGCAATTTAATAGCAAACTTGGTATAATTACTAGTTAATAGTCAGAGCCAGCGCTCCTAAAGTGTAAATTGTTTCTGTATTGATCTAAGCCTACACTGTCAGCATTCTGTAGAGACTGAACTTTAAGTGCTTAATTCAGCTGTATTCAACCAATAATTTTGTTTTTTATCCCTCAAACAAAGGTTTATTCTATCTTTCTGCAATAATAAAATCAATTAAATTATTTTTTCCCCAAACATAGCTGACCTTTGTAACACATTTAAAATGCCAATGTGTGAAAAGAAAATTATGACAGGATCTTATGCTTATTAAGAGAAATGGAAGACTTGCTAGAAAGTTAACGCTGTAGCTACAGACCAGACCTCCTTTACACTGATTTCCAATGGCAGAAGTCACAGTGGTACCCACAGAGGTTCCTGGTGAAGGGGGTGCAGTTAGAGTTACTCCTCTGGGACTCTCCATTCTTTAGCAGGCATTAGTCTTGGTGTCTGCCTAACCCATGAGACAGAAAGTTCAAAGCTGAATCAGAATTAAACGGGTCTCCAGTAGACCAAGACTTCAAGCTGGTCAGCTGTCCTGTGAAGAAACATACCGCTTTGTTTGTCAGGAGGGATTGGAGAGTCATTAAAACTCTACAGAACAATTAAGAATCATGTTCTTCCTCCTCCAATTAATTTGATTTCACTTTGATTTTTTCTCAGCTGACTCTAATAATGACTCTAATGACGCTGTCTACATAACCTTCTGGGTTTCATAGCTTTTCCCTGTCTCCCAGGCAGAGCCTATTGTGATTTAATTTTCTCTCTTCCTCTAATTTATTTATGTTTCATAGCCCTGCCTGCCTGGCAAGTTTCCCCTTGTCTGGCCATCTCTTTAAGCTCCCACTTGGTTGCTCCTATGAACATATATTACATGTTTTTATACATAATATAAATATTTCGCTGGAAGAACAAGACAGTCCATTTGTTTCAATGGGCACTGGGACACTAGATTCCCTTTGGGACACATTTCCTCAGGTTGCTAGCTACTTGTCTGGATGGTGAATAAGTGGTTAAAATTGTTTCATACAGAGATACTCATGAAAAAAGAATAGTTAACAGTTCCCTTCAGAGTGTCTGAACTAGAGAGCCCTCAGCCTATTTCCAGGTAGAACAGGTTGAGGTGCATTTACACATGCACAGGGATGTTCTCCCTATTCAGGTTCCTCTGGAGTGAGGCAGGACAGGTATTGAGCACTTTGCATCAGCCTCTGTGGCAGGCTGCAGTTCAACCTTCTCTGTTGAAAACTAGGGGGTGAGAATTTATGACGCCAGAATGTCATTAGTGGAGCTGGGAGAGTGGAGCAGAAAGACCACCCAAAGCTTCTGCTGGGTGCCAACATGGACAATGGTGACTAATCAAGCAGAATCATTTAGATGCAGAGATAATCAGCCCCATTTTTCAGCCCAGCCTTTATCAAGGACAGCACTGCACACACAGTAATCCAAGTGCACCCATCAATAATTTAAAGGAACAACAGACTTTCAGACCTTTAGAAAAATCAATTAAACTTCACAAGCAATCACATTTTGCCACCAGCAGAGCTGTTGGCCTGAGAATGAAAGGCGTTGTTGCATTTGTTGTTCAGTCATGAGCTTAAGGGGGAACATCACTGGTAAAGGTAGGCATTTTTATATTTTTGGCAATGTTGGTATGTTTATGCATATTCTGTTGCTTTTCAAACATCTTTTCAGTAACCATCTTTTTGTATCAAACTATGACTTCCTTATTGTATTCTTCCCTGCTTCCTATGACAAATTAACAGCTTTTCTTGCTCGAGAGGAAGAGTATAGAATGTGTGCTTTGGCTTCCCTCCTACCTATCATCAAAATAAAAGAAGAAAAAGGAGAAAAGGCCATTGATTGTTGAGCAGCTTTTTAGGCTTACAACTTCTTTGGAAACTGGTGTTTAAGTTTATTCAGCATTTGAAGTAAATATTTCACCAAATGTGCAAGGAGGGACCACCAAGCTCAGCTTTTGCGGCGGGTGATGAGTAGGTATGATTACAGCCGGATGGCAAAAGAGGGAAATATCAGTGGATCCTAAAACAAAGACAGCATCCACAGAGGGACTTAACCACCTGCAGGCCACTGCCCTGAGCTACTGCTTAGTTAATATATGGAAAAAAAGAGGAACATTTGTCAGGATTCTCAAGCAAGCAGGCAAAGGCAGCTTGCCTGGGGAGGTGGACGTCTCAAGTTGTGCATTGCTCCTGGACTTGGTCACCTGCAATTCTGTACAGAAACCTTTAACTTTCATTTAGGATTCACACTCCTGAATGCTCTAGTGAAGTTAGGCACTTTGCCTATATTTTCATAAAAAGTCCACAAAAAGAGGCTGTTAATGCTGTTAAAACATGATGGGATGTTAAGTTTCTTTGCCCCCTAGCTACAATTGAATGATAGTTGAGTGGTTAGGAGTGTCAGGATTTCACTCAGGTGAATTTCAGAGCTTTCTGGATGTCCCTTGACTGAGTCACTTTTTCAGGTGAAATGATCCTTGTTCAGAAAATAACCCAGAATTGACTTGAATCAGAGTCAAAAATGAAGAATGAGCGCAGGTGAAAGGAGAGCTTGTTCCAAGGCATTTCCCCAGGGAGAGTTATCATTCTAAGCACAAAAATGTCCTTGGTGCCAAGACCAGACCCCACCCTGGTTCCCTAAGTGCCACGCTTAATGGATTACAGCCAACGTAGTATGTTTGCTTTTGTGTGTTGTCTGACTTGGACCATATTCAGTTATTCTCTGCAAAGTGCCACAGCACAGCCTGAACCCAGCAGTGGTCAGAGCTATATGCAGGTCTCCCTCATCTTGCCACTGGACTGCAGTAGGAAGGGAGAGCCAGCATCATGTCCTCTAGCTATATTTAAATTACAGATGCTGGGTGGTTGGTTGAGGGTTTTCTTGGTGGTTTTTTGGTTTGGTGTCGTCCCCCTCCCCGTATAAAGCCTGTTTCTGTTACTTGCCAGACTGAACTGGCTTCTCCGTTCGCAAGAAAGGTAATGTATTCAGCTCTAATCCCACTTGTGGTATACATGCTCTCTGAAGATGCTGGCCGTGACTTGTAACCTTTAGGTTGAGAATATGGTTCTTGCAGTTCTTAGAAAGGCTGCTTTCCTGGAGAGACACTGGGGAGTTTTGCTTCAGTGTCTTTTGGTCGGAACAGTCAGAATATACCAGTTTGTTTCTATTTGGGGATTATTTTTTTTCTGCAAACTGCATCTCAAATTTTTTTTCTTATTGGAGGAAAAAAAAAAAAAAGAAAGTATTAGATTCTAAATGTTTGCAAAGTAGCCAAGCAGCTTGGTGGAGAAGTAGTGCATTCTTTATTAAGAAATGAAAAGAATTGTATTCGGCAGTAAGCTGCTCATTAACTGTATGCCTGCCAGGCTGTATGTTGAAGAACAGTCAACTGATAGCTAATTAATTATAGCTCAGTACAAGTGGTTGTGGTCCACATCACTCTCCTCAACCATAGGATGAGTCCTTCCACACTTGCCTGAATGGCTTAATCAAGCTGAAAACTGAGCAACATATAAACCATACAAAAACCAAATGGAAGATTTCAATTTACTGATAGCAATTGGTTATTGAATCCTTATTAACTTCTGAACAGATGTTTCTGATTTTCTCTTCACATGTGGCATTTCAATACTAGTTCCTTGAATTTAAAATCTAATGTCTCAAGTATTTACGAAAATTTACTTTTTTTCATCTGCCTTAGAGTGTAGATTATTGCAGAAACAATGGCTTTGTCCATGAATGGGTGCATTTAATTCTCAGTTGCTTAACATAAACATATATCTGTGAGCACTGCGCTGCAAGTGTAGTACCTATGCACTGTGAACACAATAAATGATATCATCATTCTTTCAGTACAGCCAGTACCTGAAATGTAGAACAGTGGGTTCATAATGTTTTGATCAGACTGTCTCATCAGACTGTGCCTGAATAAGAATGTACTGGCACTTCAGATTATTTACAGCATTTATTCTTGAAATCTGGAAGTGCTGATTCATGCTTTTCAAGCCTTTTCTTAAAACTCATGAAGAAGGAAGTGAAAGTGATGAAGGGCTAGTAAATATAAAACTGCTACTAAACATACTTGTGGTCTAGTCCAATATGTGGTATTAATCAAATTATTTCAGTAGCCAAAGATTTAACTGTCCAGCACGTTACAAAGTTCTCAAGATTGATTTCAGCATGTGTTTGAATTTTGCTAATTTAGAGGATCGGGCATCCTCCAGTGAGTCCTATAGGGTAGTTCTGGACACATGAATGTCCATCTGACAAAGACGTATAGTCCAGTGACTTCATTATTGCTCTTAATTTTACAGAAAAATTGCCCACATTTTATTAATTGGCAGTACTAACCCCGATCCCCCCCAATTTTGCATAAGGAATTAAGAAAAATACGCCTACTTTAGAAAACTGACGTTGAAAAACTAAATGGAATATTCAACACTAAGGTAAAATTACATCAGTAAATAAGATTATAAGAAAACAAAGAGATTACTGTAGAGTGGCAATAGTAATGGTGGTTATTCAGTGTTACACTTCATCTTGAAATGATGTACTACCTTGTCAGCAAAGAAAATTCTTAGTTCTCATCTGCTAAGAGCTCTAACAAGCAATAAAAGAGAAGGTTTTGGTTCGTTTATCCCTAGAAGCCGACTCCAATTCAGAAGTTATTTGACTTAATGATGTATGACCAAAAGAGTATAATATAGATTTAGCCAACAGGAAGGTCTCGTACCCGACATATAGCATAAAGATAATGTGCAGTCCCACCAGTCCTGCTGCCTATATGGTGTTATGCTGTGTTGTTTCTTGAAGCTGCTCAAGAAAGGGGGTTCAGCATGGCTGAGTTACCATGGCAAAGGTAAAGTTAGATTTGAAAGGACAATGAGCACTTCGGCAAATACTCTTACAGTTCCTTTTCCTTTGTTTTCCCTTTGAAATTTTGCTGTGGAGAAACATTTCTATTCAGTTCTTAACTACGAGTGCACTGCTGGGTTTAAACCGCCTCCAAGAACTTTATACCAGCTGATACACTCTGTTTTCTGCCAGGACGATTGTAGAAGCAACAGCACACAGCCCATCTAGGAACGCTTGATCTAATGCAACTAACTGTCTAGATGCACTTGAATATGTTGCTTCCCCCTGTTCTTTAAGGTATGCTTCCGGGATTCCTGGGCCTCCTGCCATAACAGCTCTAGACATACTGTTACGTTTCAAGGAATGGTAGCTCTGATAAGAATAGATCGTGTATTGCAGATCTAATTATGCAGCTTATTCAATATGAAGCTACCCATTGATTTTTAGGAATTGTATCAGACCCGAAACATACAGTCTTATGTTGGAGAGTAGTGAAGTGATGTATTCCTAGCAGAGTGCTAGGAGAAGTTGTGGTTGGGGTTTTTTTTTGGTGGTGTGTGTTTTTTGTTGTTGGTTTTGGGGTGGGTTTTTTGTTTTTTTTTGTTACCCCACCCCTCCACCCCCCTGATTTTTTTACAGGAAAAGGGGGAAAAAGCCTGCTGGAACAGCATATTGCCTTGCTGCATTGCGCACAATTTTCAGGCTAATAGTAGAGGTGTGGTGCAACTCCTGACTTCCCTATTTTGATTGAGATGTCATCAAAAGATGGATGGAAGGCATTCAAGAAACATATTGTGACTTGTTATGCATCCTCACAAATCTTCATGGTCTGGTTTGTTGCAGACGTTGTTGTTCGTAGGAAGTTTTTGCAATATGGTTCTATTCACTAGGATTTCCAGATGAAGTACTTGCAGTGATTGATTATGATCTTGCAAGACATATTTCATTCGCAGACAAATTTTGAAAAACATTATCTATTTCTGGGGATGATATTTTGCAAAATGTACTCGTTCGCAGCTTTCTCTCCTCCTACTGCATGGAGTTTCTAACAACCTAGAATTAAGGTGGGAGAGATGAGTAACACAGAATTGAAAATATCATCATGTCTCTTGCATATGCAACAACAGCTTTGGAAATGCTAGCTGATTAGTTTTCTCTGTATGTGCGTGTAAAAGGACTGACTTCTCAGCATGGAATTAAATACATTTCTCTCCATAAGAATCAGATTCTACCTCTGTAAAAGTGATGAGAACAACTCTGGGTTTGTGTGATGTATGGCCACTTAAACAGCTCTAATTCTTTTAAAGGTTCATTTATCTCTATAACTCGGTAACGGTGATAATACCATTTACAGCAATCATTCCACATTAATAGGAGGATCAGCACAGTCTAGCAGCTGACCTGGGGACTTAGTATATGCTCTGCTCACACCTTGTTACTGACTTTACTGTATGACCTTCAGCAAGTCTACGGCCTTTTCTGTGACTGTCAGTAATCTCCCCATTACTAAAGGTAATGATACTGAAATATATTTGTAATATGATAGGAGATCCTTGGATGTAATAGACTTGCTGTACATATGTTGCCATGTATGGTAAATTCTCCTCTGCTTTTATTATAGTGTGGCCCCCAGAGAATATTAAGTGGACAGGGTGACATTTCCCATAACACAAGGTCCTGGTCTAATTTGACTCTTGTAAAAGTTTATGGGCACTTTGACTTTACTGTCCTGTGAATCATTCACTGCGTTAATCTCTATATGAGAGCCATTCCAGAAGATGGTAGAACACTTTTTCCTAAAACTTCCTTCTCGTCTCATATTACATAAATGCTTTTTAATCTGAATTGGAAGAAACCACTGGAACTTAAGGGGATGATTTTGGGTTTTCAAGACACACATGGTTTAGGTGCTGAGTGCCTGAAAGCCTCCCCCCCTTTTTTTTTTTTTTTTAACTGATGACATAATGTTTGCCTCAAGATGGTTTAAGTTCTAGCACACCTGGTTGGGAAGAAATGAAGCCGTTGACAAGGTCTTATTTAAAATGATTCTGTCAGTCTTAGGTAGCTTTCAAAATCCAGTGGTCCAAACTAAAGTCCATTTTTAATCGTAAAAAGAGATGGAAGAAGGGAATGTCACTTTCTATGTGTTTTTATGGCACCACTCACAATGAGATCGAGGCGGGGCTGAATTCTGCTCACAACTGCGTTAGCAGTGTTTTAAATCAGTTGCAATGGCACTGCAGTCAGTGCTCTAAGGATGTGGAAAATGTAGCATTCATGCAGTGAAGTTACATCTTTGGTTCTACCAACGCAACTAGATAAAGCAGGTAAACTTTCAGGCAACAGTAGTAATTGTAAAACTATAATGTTTGTAGTAAATGTTAATGCTAGTAATAATATTACATGTTCCATAGCAATATAGTGTTAAAAACAGAAAAGCTTTATTCTAAATAAAAAGTACCATGTTTGAATTGCAGCAAAAGGCATTACCATGAGTAATCTAGCTGTTACTGGGTGAAATTCAACTAGTTATTACAACAATAATTGTGGTTACAGGCTTAATTATAATCATTTTCACACATACTTCAACCATGTTTATGCGAATATTTTAGTCTAACAATTTAAACTACTGCTGAAGAGAAATCTTACCAGGAAAAGCATAAAAATGTGTAGAGTAAATTAACGTTAAACAGACTCAAATGAACTGCAGAATACTATTACAGCAGTTGGTTAAAACCAGTACTTAAAACTAAGTCTGCTTCCTCCTCTGTGACTGAAGTCTTACATTAAAGTGAGGTGTAGTGTTTTGGTACAGTGTCCTTTGATTTGATACAAAATGTTGCTATCTTTGCCAGAGGAAGGTCTTATCTGGTTACTGCTCAAATAACCACACCAAATCCTTTCTTCTGCTGCTGGTGGGAAGCTTGTGAAGAGAAGCATGAGTGACTCCTGGGCATTGAGAGTAACGCCGGATGTTGGGGTTAGACCTCCTGTGTTTTGGTAGCTGAGTACAGAGTAGGAGGAGAATGCACAAATCCTGATACACTAAACTGGACACGAATCTTACTGGCAGCTCTTCCATGGCAATCAGCTGACAGGTTACTTCAGAGCATGTTGAACAGGACAGCTTTCTCAGATGTGTTCTTTTCAGCATGAGAGGGGAAAAAAAAAAAGAAAAGTGTGTGCTGTCTAGTTATGTGAGTTATTTTTAGCTGGTGGCATGCTGTTCTGCCCATTGTTGGTGGGATATTCAGAACAGGAACTCCACTTTTCCTGTCCATCATCTCTTAGAGACTATTTCCACAAGTGATGATTTGTACATTATTAATACTTAAAAGAAATCTTCGCAGCAACAGACAAAGGTTTACGGGGAGAGATAGGTGTGTAAACCTCTTCATAGCAAAGAAAGGGGCCCTGTGCTGACCGGTGCCCCAGCACGGCTCTTTGATGAATAATGTGGTAATTCCAGAGACAAAAATGAGCTCTCTTGAGATTTTCTGTAACACCTCGCCACAATTTTGTTTTGCTTAGTGGAAAAAAAATGATGCTAGCATCAAATATTAAGGTGTCTGCAATTACTGCATGTCATTGTAACTATTCAGGTGTTTCTACACCGATTTCAGGAGAACTGAGTCAAGCACAGCTCTAAATAAAGAAGTAAAATCCTAGTTAAGAATGGCTCAGGTCACTAAGAAAGATTCTATGCACCCATGTACCTCCTGAGCGATATGGTGAGATCCCTTTGGACTTGCTGCACTGTAAGGAAGTAGTTGACTTGAGCCATGCAGCCCCAAGGTGGAGCAAAGGGTTGAAGAACTTCTGTAACAACAAATGCAAAAGCTGCTTTTAGTGTAATATGCATGAATGCAATCTGAACAGCCTGAGGGGGATATAGGACTCCTAAACACCAAGTTATAATAAACAGGGAAGCAAAAAGTGTGAAAGTCTGTCTTGGTGCATGGATGACAACAGTTTGCTGAATTATGCACTGTCATTTGGGCTTTACAGGGAGGAGAGATCAGGCTTATCAAGAGCTCTCATGCCTGGCTTATGGCGACCACACTGATGGGAGCTTCTGCCTCATTGGTTCACTCTTAGTATGTGAATGTCTGCATCTTCAGATACTTAAAAGCTATTTTTAATTTGGCTTCCAAGGACAGACTAGAAAAGGAAAATAAAGGATATATTTCCTGATTTGTAACCAATGTCATACCATCTTTCTGGTCTGACCCCTCCAGTTATCTGTATCTTAATCTCTTGACTCCGCAGTCATTCCTAGAGGATGCTTTCTCTGCTTCCCTCCTAGAATAACGAAGCATATGCTTTGATTGTAAATTATATTTTTCCCTAGTCTTTTTGTAAAAAATATTTCAAAGCAACTTGTCATTTCCCCCCCAAAGATCTAATCATTGCTGTGTGATTGGAAGCTTTGTCCAAATATACTTTGGCTTATTAATAGCAGTCATGTTCTTCCACGGGGAATTTCCCAGGTCACTGAAGAATTTTACAGAAATTACCCTGACTGCATTAATTGTTTTTAACATGTTACTCTTACCATTTTTCAAACTCCTTTTATGCTCTTCGCATCTTCTATTGACATAAGCAATGGAAAGATATACCGATTTTCATATTCTTCTCACTGTCCTGATTTAAACCTTCCTGGTATTTATCAGGTGAATTTCCCTCAGTGTTGTATCTTAGGAGTTATTTTCACTGCTAGGAGGAAACATAGGTGGCAAGGTGATGAATTTGCTACTCTGTGCATTTATTATAGGACGGGAATTCCTAATTACTTATTTTATTCTTGAATCTGTTCACTCTGTAGGAATAAGCTTGGAAAAGAAATCAGTGTTGGACTTTGCTGATGTTCCATAACTATATCTGCATTTCTAAGAGCTGAACTCTAAATTAGCACTAAACAAGGGACACAAGGATTTCCAAAGGCATCCAGTATTCTCAGCTCTATTGGAAATCTGGCCCAGTGCATTTGCAAGTTAAACTTATTAAATACTCTGTCACTGTTGTCAGCATTTCGATATTCAGTGATGAATTAGCCAAGTAGAAACATTAACTTTTCTCTGGGATGCAAATTTGCTGTTGCTATTTTTTCCTGCTTATTTTTGAGGCATTTATTATTATAAAAAAGACTGAAGTGATGTTGATGGAAAAAAACAGTTGCTTTCATTACTTTCTCCTTTTCTCTGAGAGGAATTCTGCTCTTTAATGCTAATGTGAATGAAGTCACTCAAATGTTAACTCTCCAGTTTGGTGCATCCTTTCAGAGGGATAGAATCTCAACTTGACACTGAATTAATTGCTGGGGAAGCCATCCAAAAAAATATACTTTTGGCTCTCATTTCACTGACCCACTTCTTCCACTCTCTATTGGCAATCATTTTTCCAGTGCTATATTACTAACACTTATTCAGGACCACTCTGAACAGGAATACCACTTTTTATCTAGCAGGCTTTCTTGTTGCCTGCTGGTATCTTGGTTGCATAATGAGACATAACTTTTTCTCAACTTGCAAGTGCCTCCCCTAAAAAGCAGATTAGAAGGAAACAGGATCTAGGAAAGCGAAGAAATGAAAAGTATTTGATGATGTCACTCCGCAGGGCTTTTTTCCAACAAATATTTAGAGCAGGTGCTGGAGGCTCCCTTCAAAGCATGGTAACATGCCTCCAGCTGGGACAGGAGTTTTGCTCTTTACTGAGAGAGCAA
>NW_009648710.1:1597171-1598470 GCF_000708025.1 Charadrius vociferus | reverse complement strand
CTCAGCACTGTTTAAATGGGACGAAAGGAATTTTATATTCCTTTGTGGAAACAGGACAGTTGAGAAACCTGGAGATCCAAAAAGTGCAGTGAGTTTATATAGCTGATTAAGCATACCTATTTGCTTTAAAAGTGCACCACTGACTTGTGAAAAACTTGGAAGAACATTCTCATTACAAAAGGCTTGTTTTTTTTAAAAAAAAACGAGCTTTAGGTGCTCAGCAGGTGGTGTCTTAAGTGCCAGAGGCAGTATACTTTTTGCTGTGAATGAATGCAGAGGATTATTTTTTTCTTCTCCTCTCAGCCTCTTCCTATTTGGGATCCCTCCACTGGAGGAAAGAGTCCCTCAGGACTCTGCAGCCATAGCGCTGTGACTGCTTTCACTGGTATGCAAAGATGGGAGGGAAGACACTGGTAACTCCACTCCTGGCCTTACCTTTGTTTCTTTTACGCCAAACTATCAGGAGAATTTAATTTCAGCATTTATTATCTTGATCACAAAACTATAGCCAATATTAGTCATTTAAAGTAAAAACAAGATGCATCTCATAGAATCATAGAATGGTTTAGGTTGGAAGGGACCTTGAAGATCGAGTTCCAACCCCCCTGCTATAGGCAGGGACACCTCCCACTAGACCAGGTTGCCCAAGGCTACATCCAGCCTGGCCTTGAACACCTCCAGGAATGGGGCCTCAACAACCTCTGTGGGCAACCTGTTCCAGTGCCTTACCACCCCCATAGTGAAAAATTTCTTCCTAATGTTTAATCCAAACCTGCTCTCTTCCAGTTTAAAGCCATTCCCCCTCGTCCTGTCACTCCATGCCCTAGTAAAAAGTCCTTCCCCAGCTCTCCTTTAGGCCCCCTTTAGGTACTGGAATGCCGCAATAAGAGCTCCCCGGAGCCTTCCCTCCTCCAGGCTGAACAGCCCCAACTCTCTCACCCTCTCCTCATAGGAGAGGTGCTTCAGACCTTGGATCATCCTCGTAGCGCTCCTCTGGACATGTTCCAGCAGCTCTATGTCCTTCTTAAGCTGGGGACTCCAGAGCTGGATGCAGTACAGTGGGGTGGTGGGGTCTCACAAGAGTGGAGTAGAGGGGCAGAATTACATCCTTTGACCTGCTGGCCACAGTTCTTTTGATGCAGCCCAGGATACAGTTGGCCTTCTGGGCTGCGATTGCACATTGCTGGCTCATGCTGAGCTTCTGGTCAATCAGCACTCCCAGGTCCTTCTCCTCAGGGCTGCTCTCCAGCCATTCCCCACTGAGCCTGTATTTGTGCTTGGGATTGCCCCGACCCAGAT
>NW_009648710.1:1582106-1595434 GCF_000708025.1 Charadrius vociferus | reverse complement strand
TCCTTTGCCGTGAATAGGCAAGCATCATCCATAGGTAAGCCGCAGTTTGCAGTCACAGCTGGTCGGCTCATCCCTTGGGGTAATCAGATATCACACCAATGCTGAGTCCTAATTCGGCAAATCTCTTCAAGTGAAATTAATCTTACGATAATTAATTTTACTGATGATAAAAAAGCTTCATACAACTCCAGATGTACACAATTAAAAATAATACTCTCTGCAAATGAAATTAGCGTTGACAGGACAATTCCCCAGTACTAGATGGCAGCATTAAGAACACTGTAAGGAATTTCCATTAGTTTTCTCTGGTTTTGCTTTGCAATCAATATGACTGAGTGAGAAATATGTTGCATTTGCCTTCCTTGGAATGTAAAAAGGCAAAACTATAATTTCTTATTGATTACTCTAACATAGCCAGACACAAAAGAATACAGTCCTTCAAATGCTAAAATAGGGGGGAATAGAAGTTAAAGAGCACAATCAATTTATTGAATTTCCAAAAGTGTTTGTGGTCTGTTTTGAAAAAAAATCACCACCAGTTTCCAGTGATTCGATTGATGAAGCTTTTCCTTGACAGTGTCTGGAGAGTGTTACAAAGGAGACAGAATTCAGAGGAAAGTATACCTGGAAAAGCCTTTCTCCTATGAAGATGGGAGGTCCCAGTCCTAACTCTGTTAGATTGCCTCAATAAGAAGAGTTAAAGGCTAACTGAATTACTTTGTGGAAGAAACTTCAATACAAACTCTTCCAAAACCTTTTTCCATTAAGATGTAACACCTAGGTCAATGACTCATTTGATGTGCTCTGTGTTGTATGCCCTGAGTTTCAAAAAACAGTTTAAATTCCAGTAACTGTCTGATCTTGTCATTCTGTCCCTCCTGATTTCAGCCTTGAATCATCACTTTCAGTTTTGGGAAACTTTTCAACACCAGGGCAAAGTTGACCAGGTCTTTAGAATATGTATACTTGGAGGTATAAAGATACAAATCTGGAGAAATATGGGGAATTTCCCTCTCCTGTTGCATCAAATGTTGAGATCCCTCACTTCTTTTCTCAGCTATATGCCTCTGATGCTGGCCTTGATGGTTTATTGCTGTATTTCTGCATTTTCTAAAACTTGGAACGTTATTTGGATGAGTTCTGTTGCTGTTACCTAGAGCAATCCTAGGATGTCTCTACTTATACTTCTAGTTCTCCCTACTTACCCCCAGTTTCTCTGTGTTGCCCAGTTTGTATTAGTAGCTAATAGTGTGTTCACAAAATGCACGCTGATAGACTTATTCCAGCAGCTTTTATCTACTGTAAAGTGCTTTCTGTTTCCTCCCTGGACTGCAGAGTTACCACATTGGAAGGTTTCAGTGAAGTCGTACCAGTTTACATCACCTGAGGATCTGCCCCTGGGAGCTTCAACATTTAAGTAACTTGCAGGATTCATTGATGGTGGGCAGCCAAGATGTAAGGAACTCAAAGATGATCCAAACATGGTTTCATATTAGACCCTCTGTATCTGACATTGCAAGTAAAATGCTATTAAGACCAAAGGGCAATAATGCACCGGAAAAAACATGCTACTGCTCCTCTTCTCTGCAAAAGAGTATGTGTGAGTACAATAAATCTGATGGCATTTTAGTTGGTGGTGACTTCAACCTCTGCTGGTGCAGACGTGAGTTATAGTTCAAACAGTTCTGGAGGGACCAGCACCTCACCCTTCAGCATTTTCTCTGCTAATGCTGTCTTATCTCATATCTTCGTTGTAGCAGTCACAAAATCATCATCCACATAACACAAAGCTTTGAGGTTTACTCCAATTTTTGGTAGTGTGTTATTTTCTATTACAAGTTTTAATCACTGTACAGTGATACGTTTCAGTGTTGTAAACAAAATATGTAATGTCCAAGCCATTGCAATACTTATGTACATCTTGGCTCAATTCTTCCAAAGGCAAAAAAGGATACTCTCCTATAGATAGCAGTGTATAAGAAAATAACTGAAGACAACATAAATCTCTGCTTTCTTACATACATGTTGTAAACATCAGCAAAGTCCCGGGTGATGTGAATGGTGACTGGGTCAGCTTTTAGGTCCCCATTCCGAACTTGACATGTATTTAAATGCTTTATTGCCAATGTGTGTTATGGAAGACATTTTTCAATTCTTTTCTCAGGTAAATAAATCTAAGAAAATTTTTTTAAAACCTTTGAAAAGCTAAGAAGAATTTTATCTAATTAAAAATAGCATCATTTGATCTTCTGTATATAGTAAGACTTTTGTCTGATGGAAAATTGAGGAGTTGATCTGATGATCAGAATCAGGTCCTCACATTTTACTTACCTACAGTGATTAATGTTGGAGCTAGCCAAATAATGTTGTTTGCTGCTAATTAGTGACTGTGTTAACTACATGCTGGGTAAAAGTTCCAAAATCATTTAAGGAAACTGAATAATCTGTTCAGATTATACGCAGTGTTCAGATTCCCAGATTGCTCAAATAGGCTGGGCTTACATTTAACTTCAGCACATGATGGATAGATGACTTTGTGAATGAATTGTGGCAAAATTAATCACAAATCTTCACATTTGTGCTGTTTCTCTGGAACATGCAAGCATGCGTTCTGTAAACTTTAAAATCAAGCCCTGCAGCATTGTTGTGCACAGCTGCATGGTTGGAAGTTTGCAGTCTGTGTTGGAAGCAGCCTGCATATTTTTGGAGTTTAGGAGTACATACGCTATTCAAAACTTGGGAATTAGTTATTTGTGGCATTTTTGAGTTCTAGTACTTGATCTGCTGTGCTGTCTGTCAAAGGTTTGCAATGATTCACGAAGGTGGTAAAACACCAGTTCTTGGTGAAGGGCACTGTCTGTCTCTCACTTGTGCCCATGACATCTCTCCCCACAGGACCTGCCTAGGTTATGGTTTGCACTTGAATCCTTCGTTATTGTCTGGACAATAATAATGGCCAGGTTATGAGCCTGTTTCCTGTTCTGGATGAATAGTTTGTTTTCACAAGTCCTTTTGTTTATTCAGGGGAATTAAATATTGCAGAGAAATAGTATCTAAATTAATACTAAGAAACATAGATTGCGGATCTGATCTTCAGAAGCTTTCCAATTTTGATACCAATAGCAGTATTTTTAATCTTCTATTGACAGTGATTATTGTGTAATTTGATCTATAGAAGTGAGCGTATCCACCTATGAAATCCAAGAAAACACAAGTGTGTATATTCTGTTAAGGCATTCATATAAAGTTTATTTGAATATATTTCAGGTGAAAAATTCTCTCTTTAAAAAAAAAAAAAAATTAAAAGATGGATTTGCTTACAAGTATGTTTTCCTAAGTTTGGCTAAAGTAGTTTTGATTTCAAAGTGGTTTTGAAGAAACATGGCACAGCAATATAGTATCAGTCACTCCTATCAGGTTTCTATAACCCTCATAAATCCTTGCAAAGTCAAGCATTCTCTCTTTTCAACCATTTGAAACAGCAGAAGTCTAGGAGCCTCCTGATAGGAGCAGTAAGGATGTGATTTGCTCTGTAGTACTTTGTTCCTATATCTACGCTTTATTGGGGATTAAATTCTGGTTTGGGAATAGTGCTGTGTAAAGAATGCAGAAGCATTTTATCTTGGCTCCCCACGGTTCCTTGGTGCTAAGAGAGTATCATTTTTCACTCTCAGAGCAAAGCAGTACAGGACAGGCTTCAGCATCTTGTGCATTTTATCTCAGATACTTTTTATCTACCTGCAAAATCTGTACTTAGTATTTGTGTACATTTTCACCAGTAAATCAGTAGACTTAAGTTGCTTGAGCAAGTTTGGTGTTTGGCTTGTTTTTGTTTGAGAGAGCAGTCTCTGCTTATGTGGGGAGCAAAATGTGAAGAGATAGCGAGCTTCCCTGTAGCAGATTTGAAATTCAGTCTTACCTGATATTGCCAAACCTTATGGTTATAGGAATTACTAAAAGTCCTGTAGGTAGCCGTGGCTTGCTTAAGCTGTTGTCACTATGGCTTTAAGGGCATCAGATGGGGTTATAATCTCAAATTCTCTTTTGGAAATACACATCGTGGCAGCAAAATGCTTTAACGAGATAGCGCAAATAGCATAGTCAACACATTTGGACAGTGCAACTTTGCAGCTTTAATTTCATAAGGAAAAAAAACGATCCAAAATGTCTCTCCTGCTGTACTTAGAGTGAACCTGAGGGGCCAGCACTTACGGTAATATCTGTATCTTGGAAGAATGTTGAGAAAGTAAGTTAAGGATTATTGAATGCTCTTAATTTGGCCGTTTGTGGAGATTTTCAATGTTAAACTATGTAAGTGTTAAGACTGTGATCTAGTCCTTTCTTGTTACAGTGCAGTTTCTGACTGTTTTTCACTTTTGTTAGGGCAAAATGTAAAAGCTAGAAAGAGGTATTTTGAATTGAAAGACATTTGTCAGCATATGTCTACAGAAATGCTGAGAAGAAATGGTAAAAATGCTTCCCAAACCCAGCACTGCCCACCCTCCTCCTCTGCCTACAGCTCTGCAGAAGACTTGGAGTTCAAATCTTACCACTGTGATACAGCTTATGCTCAGAGCTGCTCTGTTTCAGGAGATGCTCCTGGGAGCAATTGCAAATGAGATGTCAAACTCTGCATCTTTTCTTCCTTTTTATAGAATAATTTACTAAGTTTATTGGCTTTTCTCCATGCGTTGGCTCTGCTTTATGTGTGGATTAAGGCTGTGTTGATTGACCTGCCCTATATCTTTGCCTTCTCAGCTGTTACTGGGGAAAGTGGCCCTAAGGCACAAGTCCCACAGATGATCAGAGAAGCCTTGTGTTTGAGCTTTCAAATACTCTTGTAATTGGAACTTGTCCCTAATACCGAACGACACTGAAAACACCAGAACATGTGAAAGAAATCTTTCCCATTTTGAAATATCGTCATCTGCTCTTTGCTGGAATATCAAGTTTAATTCATCAAATGGCTTCATTAATTCAACAGAATCATTCAGAAAGACATTTGATCACATGCATTGAGTCATAATGGCATCCTAACTACTTCTGAAATCATCTGTAAATCTATTCCTGTCACAGAAGCAGTAACGAGAGTGTTAATTTGAAATGAAATAGAAAGGCAGATAATTGGATCAATGATTTGTTAAGGATGATATTGAACAGCTCCTTCACTGTTGCTCCAGGTTAAAATATTAAAAAAAAAACAGTGTGGGCATCGTGTCCAAAACTGACAAGGTGCCTACACAGAGCCTGTGTGCAGGGATAATGATTCTGCTTGTAGGGCTCTTGGCAACCATGCCAGGGAGCAAAGCTTTTGGCACAGCTGGCTGTGGTGGAAACCATTTGTGTTTCTCCCTGCACAGCTTTGGCTTTTGTTAGATGAGAGGGAGAAATTGTTCCCACCAGTTGCTTTTCAATATGCTGTGCAGGAATTAGGAGTCACAAACCCAAAGCACGCATTAGTTCAGCCTTTAGGTCCTTCCCCTGGGTCAAGCTTGCTATGTATTTCAGAGCAGCTGCAGCCCAGTGTTGAGGAGACATGACCCATGGCTGCTTTATACACTGCTTTTGATATTAAAAATGAAAATGTCAGCATCAAACTGATACACAGCCAATTCTGTTTCTCCACCACCACTTTTTCCCATGCAGTGGAAGAGGCTGAGCAATGCCTCCCTGTCAGCACGCTTGGCTGGAGCAAGGAACTGCTCAGGCCACTGTCTTGTGTGGCTGTGACCTTCTGCAGGCTGCTCAGATGTTACTGTTTTGAGGCCTGGCAGTAAATGCATTTCTAAATCTCAACCCAGTGTCTAATTTACAAATGTCTGGGAAAAGAAGCCTGATTTTGAGATATTTTTTTTTTGGGGTACAGTGACTCAGGTATGCAAACCTGGGTGTTGATTGCAGATGTGGGTGAGTGGCAAATAGCCAACCTGGTATTTAACCCTATCTGCGCTCTGCAATGCATGTGGTTACCTACAGGGTGATACATAGCTGTAAGCACAGTAGGCTGTTGTCTAAAGTAGCAAACTTCCTGCAGATGGGCAGAGAGGACACCACCACCTCTTTCCTCCTTGGAACCCATCGCTCTCCTCACTGCAGGTGAGGAGTGCAGGGGAGCAGCTAAGGGCAGGTATCCCCACCCTGCTGTGCCCCAAGAGTGGGCGCAATTCCCTGGCATGATAGCCCTGGTAAATCCCTCATCTGGAGAAAGGGAAAGCATCTCCAGAAGTTTACTCATGCTTCTCCAAATTCTTGAGCTGGCTCTAGTAAATTAGATCTGTGCAACTCATTCCTCTGTCTCAAAGATGACAATCACAATGACGCAGGATCACTTTCAATTTCAGATGGCCTTAAGCTCCTCATGCCTCTGGGCATGTGCTAACTAATGCCACTGTTGTGCAGCCCTGTTTGCATTATATATTTTGTAAACTACTTCTGCCTAAATTTCCCGAAACAAATTCAGTTCGGCATTTAAATGAGTCTCAGATACAGTCCTAGGCTTTGCTTTCAGCAAGCAGTTGTCTGAACAAAATATAGTGCTCGTAAATATTTGCTGAAAGCAAACAGCTGGGGCAAAATTCTGTTTTTAAGTGTCTGTAATGCTTCTGAATATATTTGTTGTTTGCTCACTTTGATTATGTATCAGTCTCCATCTTAAAAGGAGAATTGAGCTGAAATTATATGCAGTGCTGCCAAGTAAGGGAAACAAAGGCTTTGTTAGTGAAACTGGGTGTTACACCATCTTTAGGTCAGACCCCCTTTACTGCTTGTATTTACTTTTTCACTGAAACAGTAATTTCAGAAAATACAGCTTGCTTACACTATGTGCATACTCATTGGGGATTTTTTTCTAGTATCAGTGACATAGCAATTTTCTGGTAAAATAATATCAGAATCCTTGACTTCTGATCTTAGTTTTTACGTGGAATCTATCATCTATTGGCATGTCATCACATATCCATATCATTGATGTCAGAATCCAGTAACCACTACTCGCTAATGGTTGGCTGACAGTTATAATGGAGTTTCCATAGCTACTCAAGTGCTGTGTCACCAGCAAGGGGACTTGCTGAAATGACAGCTGCTATCCTGGTACATGCAGGTGATCCCATCTTGATTTCAAGCTGCTTCTGACCTAGGTCTATAATAAGACAGCATTGCCTTGACAAGGCCAAAAAGATGTGTATGTTACAGGAAATGTGTTTCTTAGCTAAAACGTATTTTTACTACAGAGACTATTTAAACTCCAATTAAATATTCATTTGCTATGCTTTTCCCACTTCAAGGAAATTGAAAGATATGCTTTTCAATGCTAGAACTGAGGGAAGTCCATGAATCAGGCAAAACATTTAGTTTTCAGATAGCCTTACAGTTCCCTTGAACTTGTGAGCAGTTTTTATTTATTTTATTTTGTTTTAGTCTGGTTTACAATGGAAACAGGAAGTAATGGTTTGGACTGTTTGTCTGCAGTCATCTCTAATAACTTCTTGGATAATTTCCGTTTCCAGTCAAATCAGAGGGCAAAGACGTGGTACTACTGGTAGCGGACTTCAGCAGCAGCAGTAGGTAATTACTGCTCATGCCTTTTTTAACTTGCATTTATTTTATTCAGAAAACTCAAATTTCAGTTTAATCTAGATTGTCACCATCAAAATACATCTGTCCTCTAAGCCAGTTTTTCAGAATTTTAGTGTCTGTAAGGATGCAATCACTTTTGCATTTACTTAGAATCATAGAATCATTGAAGTTGGAAGAGACCACTAAGATCGAGTCCAACAGTTAACCTAGCACTGCCAAGTCCCACTAAACAAACCATGTCCCTGACTGTCCCATCTGCGTGTCTTTTAAATACCTCTGGGGTGGTGACTCAACCACTTCCCTGGGCAGCCTGTTCCAGTATTTCCAACAGTATAGCTCAGTAAATGCTGTTTG
The DNA here is from genome assembly GCF_000708025.1 of Charadrius vociferus. Lineage (NCBI taxonomy): Eukaryota > Metazoa > Chordata > Aves > Charadriiformes > Charadriidae > Charadrius > Charadrius vociferus. The sequence continues at coordinate 1,587,505 of NW_009648710.1, read as the reverse complement.
TAAAAAATCTCTGTTACCAGCATAGGCAATTGTGCTTTCCAGGCAAAGTTCACTTTTAAGGTAGAAAGACATTTAAAAGAGCATTACACAAATATACCACACAAGTACTCATCACTGCAAAGGAAGCGCTGCTGTGTGTTTCTCCATGCTATGCTCCGGGAAGCCAGAGACCTGTTGGAGCTGTACCCGTGGTGTTTTTGCAGTGCCAGGCTGTTAGGTTATTTTGCTTTTGTTTGGAGATCCATTCGCTGTTGAAGGGCACCTCTTCATGTGAACTGCTGCTGTTGAGGCCTCTGATTCCATCGATAAAGAATAACTACAGAAATTGCACACTTAAAGCCTTCTGTTGCTATTAGCAATCCCAGTTCATAGATGGGCTTCTGAATCCAGCTTTACAGGATGCATCCTTCCTTTATCGGCTGTAATGTACTTCTGTCAACCAATTTGCCCGTTGCTTGCCAGAGGCTATGTTAACACAACCTCTTCAAAAGCGGGTACATTTATGCTTTCCTGGTGGGTGCTGTGCTGTAGGCTCTCTCTCTGAAAGTCCTTGCAGACGATTTGCAGAGCATGCTTCCCTCTATGTGAGACCACTGGATTAGGTGTAATAGATGCAGACTGGTGTGTTGTCTCCTACACTATGCATTTAGGATGGCTTTGCCATCACCGTGTGTTTGTGGGGCAGTGGTCTTTCTCTTTTCCTAGCGGTTGAATTACTGTCATTGTGGTACTTGCCTGTACAGAGGAGTCTATTTGCCACTCAAGCACAGAGAGTGGGGAAAGCCCTCAGAGGTGTTTGCAAGAACCAACTGATTCATGCAGAACATCAATCATTTTTATGTCTAAGTCTTGCCATATAGTTGTTCTTGAATCCTATTTTACTGCAGATTTATAGTTGGATCTAGTTAAAGATAATTCACATGGAAAGCAGAGATAAGGGAAGAAGTTGGCTGCCACCTCTCCTCACTAGTTTCACGTGTTTCTTTTGTGATCCATTTCTTCCACTTGCCAGTTTGCCCTATTTACCACACTGAGAAGCAGTCAGAGTGGTGGATCCCACTTGGTGCCCACTTACTGAACGGTTCATTAGGTTTTTGCCAGCACTCACATCTGGCATGGAAACACGGACAGATTGACTAAAAAGAGGCAGCTGTCTCAGTCAGTGTCTGGGATGCTTCTGCAGCAATCTGCAGTTTTGCGGGAGGAGAAATATCCTAAATCCTGGAGGAGACTCTTATGGATGCTGTACAGGCCTTTGTTTGATACCCCAGCTAGAGTAGTTATAGCTGAAAAACAAACATTAATTACAAATGTCAGACAGAAGTTGCACAGTGAGAAATTGTATGAAATTAAAGCTTTGATTTTAGCAAGCTGCTTTTATTCCCCATATGCTGAAGAATAAGATTTGCTTTAACTCATGAATTTATAAATTGGTCTACCAATTTCTTCTTAAAACATTGTCTGGTTTCTAGAACAGAATAGAATATTAACAAGGAAAAATTACTGTGCCATGAACCATTTAGAGTTTCATCGAGAACTCTGTGAAAGCAATCAGCTGATGATAAAGTTTGGACACTAAATTACAGAGGGTGTGATTTAGAAAAGTAGTTGTATTAATGTCAAGAGAAATTGCCTAAATGCCAAACCTTTCCAGTGTGTAGCAGTTGTAGGTACAAACGTGCACTGATGAGTTTCCGAACGTGTTGGATTAGGTGTAAGTGAGAATGACCTGTCAAAGGGCCTCTGACGCGGATGGGGATGTGGTGTGTCATTATTTTCTAGTGCTTTTGAGGAGAAGCAGCTCATAGTGGTTAAAGCTGGACACTGGAAGATGGATTCCTTTGGTCCAAAAGAAGGGGAAGCTTCACCAAAAAATTCTTTTTTGACCAGCTTCAGTCAACACAGCTGCTGAAAGATTTAGACATGTTTTCCCATTTGTTTCAGCAAAGAAACTGTTTAATTTGGAGGATGGCAGGATTTGAGCCCACTCATCTGTGATGCAGCTCATGGGTTTCGGAGGCTGTGTGATGCAGGGGTCTTTTTAAATGCAGAACCCCTGATATGGATAGGACTCTTGTGTGTTTCATGGACAGCATTTGGAAAATAGAGACTTAAAACTGGGTTGTTTTTCTTGTCAAGGGGAGCACTGAAAGTAGCAGAGTTGAATGTTTCTGCTAAAGTAATGGGGGCATAGGGCTGAATGTAGTATCAACTCCAGAGGAGGAGCTGTGCGTCAGTCAGTGTGTTTGGACAAGTGAATGACAAGAACATTAAAGCAAATGCAAGAAGTCCTCTGACATGTATGACAGCAATAGTTTCAGGAATGCTTGTACCTGATAACACAGGGTGCTGACAGTGTGGTGAATTGGACCCGAGACAACAGGTATCTAGACAGCTGACTAGAGGAATAAAAGGAAAAAAGAGAATAGTCGAGGTCTTCACAGCATGTGAGAATCATTGATGTGATTCCCAGCATGGGGCATAAGAAGATAAAAGTATTTCCCATTGTCTTGCTAGTACACTGTTCATGTGAGGCTCAGATAGCACTTGTCAAGTGCTTTCAACATAGAAAACTCTAAATCAACTCTTAATATTAACAGCACCTTGCATTAATCCTGAGCATGAAAAGTAGCAGTAATTAACTGCTAATAAACTAATAAATAATGAGACCACTAGCAATAGCCCACAGGTCAACATACATTGAAAATGTGAAGGTTTTCTTCTTCTGTGAGCTGCAGAGACTCACCTCAGGGTCTGACTGCTCAGATACGTTCAGTGTGGCTGGGACTGGGCAATTAGGTGTGACACCAGTTTGGCTTGCAGCTGGCAATTAGCTGATTTTTCAGCTGATGGTAAAGGAATCTTTCTCCTATGCTCCTATGAGTTTTGTTGGTGGGGTGAGGAAGAAAATGTAAACTGACTGATGTTGGGTCATGACACTCAGCCTGATTCTGGCCTCACTTGCCCTTGCTTCTGTTATGTTGCATGTGAGCTTTGCAGGTTCTTGATTTACACTGTTCTAAGTAGAATCAGGAATGGACCAGCAAGAACAGCTGTTTAGAAATCTGCCATTTTTTCCCACCATCACAGAAATTTAGCCTTCATCTGGGAAAGCATTAAAGCATACATTTAAATGTAATAGGCACTAATGGCTTTCTGGATCCAGATCTTTAAGAAGTGTCTGTGGTTTGATGCAGTCCTTTCAGAGCAGGTAAGCAGATTGGGTACAAGACAATTGACAAACAGGTTGAGAATGTTAGAATTAGAGATGGGAATTCAACAAATATGTTAATAGATATTATGCTGAACAATATCATCATTGTAGGTAGCAAAGTTATTCACCAATACCGCTATTGATCCAGGAGTTCATGAATCATCAGAATAAGAGGAAAAAACAGCGTAACATTTTGAGGTGCTCTGCCAGAAGATACTAAAAAAACCTGAAAGTGCCTTACATGATATAGAGCTTCATGTATTAACTCATTCACATGGGGAGCAGGCAAACACTGTCTGCCTTTTATAGACTGGGAATTTGAGAAACAATGAAAATAATCATTCTGCTTAAGGTTCTGAAACAATCCAAGAAAAAGTACTTATGTCTTCTACCACAGCCATTTGTTAACTATGTAATGGTCTATAGAAAGATGAGGAATATAATTACAAGGCCAACACTCCAACTACATATATATAAGTGTGAAAAGCGTAAGAACTGTATTTCCAAGCTAAACTTTAGGAGAACTAGAAAAGTAATAACACAACTATCAAATTTTGCTTCTTGTATCAGCACTAAGCCTAGGATTTATTTATTTTCCAATGTGTCCTGACTTACTATGCTACAGCCAGACCTGTCTTCCCAAGTAATGTGAATGGAAACTTCAGAGCTGATACAGACATAAACAACTTTGGGGATTAAAAGGACATAAGCGTTTTTGCTGATTCTTGTTCATTTTTCATTTCCCTCCTGCAGACGCTGAAGCACACATATCTTGCGCAGGGACTGGGGGAGGCAGAAGGGAAAGTCATGGGAGAGGAAGATCATTAGGAAAGTTTTGAAAGTGCTAGAAACTGTGTTTGCATCTGAAACATGAGCTGGGAGGTCTGTAACTGGTCTCTACAGCAGCAGCTACTGCAGTCAGGGTTTTGTTGAAGTCAGGTAAATTGCAAAATCCTGGTGGAAAGGCAGTCAGTCACCTGTAGCAGACCTTTCTGGGGAAGTTAAATGCAGATGAGTGGTTTGTGTGCTCCATGTCCTCCCAGAGCAGGAGGACCTGCCCACACCACCAGTTTCTCTCTGCCCCTGGTAGTGATGGGCTCCCTATGAGGGAAATCCTTGAGTCGGTGGAGGGTGGCATTAGTCCTGCAGAAGCAGGGAAGGGAGAGGCCATCATTAGAGCCCTGCAAGGCCCAGAAGTGCTTGTAACCAGCTGTACTGCCTGGGCTGGCCTTGGGGGGCCATGGCCTCCCCCTGCACCTTCTTTTGTCTCAAAGTATAAATGCCAAGGCTAATTTGCTTGCAGACAGGACAAGGCAGTCTCTAGCTTTCCTTGCTTTGAACCTAGTCTGGGAGACAGGAAGTTTTGCAGAATGGTGTTTCCAAAATGCCATCCTTTGGTCCTAGCTGCAGGACCAGGCTGCAAGCCCTTTTTATGGTACCTGTTTGGTATCCTGAGGCAATTAAGAGTGACAGCAAAAAGGGACACGTGAGTACAGATCATGTACATTACATCAGCCTGATAGTGTCTTCCAGTCTGCAGATGGGCCAGTTGTGCAGTGTTTGGTTTAACCATCGGGGATGGCGCAGTATGGTGCAAGCACCAGGCAGAGACCTCTTGCTCTGATCCTGCCCCTCCCGGTAGCCCGCTCACTGGCTTTGGTTGCTGTACCTCAGGTGCTGGGGAAGAGATGTTAAAATTGTGTACAATAATTGCCTTTGATTCATCGAATCTAGCCTAACTCCGCCCTGGCAGGAGCCCAGCTGTCCCAGGTGGGCTCAGCCCACCTCCAGTGCTCTTGTTCAGTTGCAGATGCCATGTATTTAACAGCTGTTATCCCTTTTTGTGCTCTTGGAATTAAATGGAGGCCTTTGCTCAGGCTCACAGTAGTCACTTGGGGAGGTCTGGCTCCGCAGTGGCTGGAAGCATCAGTGTGGAGGGGAGTGATGGAGATGGTGTGTGGAAGGAGAAAAGGGGAATAACCATTTCTGCCTCATGCTAGGTGTTTTGGTTTTTTTTTTTTTTAAGTCTTAAAAATATTTTTTATGATGGTGTAACATATTTTGAATTAAGGCTTCCTTCAGACCTCCCTGACTTCTATGAATGAGGAGATATTTATTGCCGAGTTTGAAAATCTGCTGCCATATGCAGCTGGGGCTGGAGCAGAAGCAGCTGCTGATGTATTTT
>NW_009648710.1:1562588-1581835 GCF_000708025.1 Charadrius vociferus | reverse complement strand
CCCGTCCATGGCGGCCGGGGCCGGAGCTGCCGCTGCCGGGCTGCCACCGCCTGAGGGGGCCGGGGCGCCGCGCTGGTGCCTCCTGCGAGCGCTGCGTGAGTTCCGTGTGCCAGCGGTGAGCTAGAGTTGGGGTGAAGGTGTTAAAGCCCAGCTTAAAATAAGGGTTGGTCTGTGACAAAGAGCTTCGTCCCACCGAGGATCCCTAGGGAGCCTGCCTGTCCCCTCAGCCAAGCTAAAGGGGATTCTGTTTTATTGAAGTCTGCTAAGAAATTACGGTGTTTCTGTTTCCAGAACAGTATTTTTAAATAGTCCTCGAGTGCTTCCTTTAGTCAGCCTTGGGGATCCTCCAAGCCCTTTGTGGAACCATTGAAGTAACAAAATTCCTGTCTGGGAGCAGAATATGTCTGTCTGCATCCATTTGGGAACTCTCAGCTATATACACAACCAGAATAGAAAAAGCACAGCTTTTTTTTTTTTTTTTTTTAATTGCAGTTCAGAGAGAATGGGTGATATGGACAAAACCCTTTTCTCATTTCTTCCAACACTGAAATTAAGTTTTGCTCTAATCTGTATGGAGTGTTTCTTTAGATGGACAGACTTAACTGGAATTTAAACTGCTCATTACACATTCACAAGCAGGATTGTGAGTTTCTTAGGGGAAAAAAACTCCAATGCTTACATGTTTTGTTGTCCTTTACAAGTGAAATTCAATCATTTGGCTCATCTGAGAAGTTCTTTTGTGCTGTGCGTGTACCTTAGGTCACTGAAACTTAGGCATGACTGTATCTTGTGTCTTCTCTGCAATAAATTGCTAGGGAGTTACTCAATCCTTTTGCTCTGTTTAAACTGAAATAGTATTTCTCTGAAAACAAAGAATTAGAGAGATATTCAGAACTATTAAAGACCTTTTCAGTAGTAAAAAGAACCCAAACAAACACAACAAACCGAAACCCAAACCCACACCTCAAAGTGTGTTAATTTTCTATCTGTAATGTACACATTAACATCTTAATAGAGCTCAGGTGTACATAGTTTTACCATGTGTAAACTGATTGGATTTACTTGGCATGTTAAGTGTATAGCTGTCCTGTCTTTATAGGATTCATATTATAAAAAGATTCTTTCTCCTTATTCTTTGTGTTCAATTATTTTTGGCGGATCCTTTGACTTGCAGAAATTTTTTAATCCCATCCACAAACTATACACAATATTACATATAAAAAGGATTTATATTTTTCTAATGGCAGTTATCTTCGATTCCCCCTCCCTCCCATAAAAGCCTGAGGGGGTTTGTTTGTTTTTTGTTTCTTTTTTAAATGTGTGAGTATCCTGCATTCCTTGGAAGATATGAGTAATTTGTGTTGTATTGTAGCCAGTTTTAGATTGCTTTTGTACCTGCAAATACTTCCTCAGATGCTCAAGTGCAGGCAATGGGCCTATAATTAAATTGAGTAGTATTTTTTTCTATTAATTAGGTTTTGTCAAAATCTCCTTTATAATTTTGTTAGCACCGGTACATATTTTCTTGTTTCAGATACTTAATCTACTTGATCTGTTGTTGGAAATGTTGCTCTTTTGTCTAGGTATTGTATATGGGTAATTAAAAAGTATGTCATCACCACACTCTTTATTTAGTTACTAGCTCTTAATCTGATCTCTGCTTTGCATGCCTCCCTGTAGCTAATGGAGTTAATTAGAACTCCACTCTTGGAGGACAAATGTCCAGTGCCCAGGCAGGTTAGCCTGCGAGCAGAAGTAGAGTCACCCATGAACTAGAGGGATCAGTTCAATCAACTCTCCTCTGCTGGGCACTAATGTGCAGTCTCCTCCCCTCGGCCTTCAGGTTTGCGGTCACCTAGGGATCTTTGCACGATGCTGCTGAGAGCTGCCCAGGCTAATTTCTGAGAGCAGAAAACACCATCAGATTATTCCATTTGGTCAAAGAATATTCAACCGGATAAATCTCTCCCTCCTGCGAGCCCTACTCAGCATGTCTTCCAATAAATCTGCATCATGATTCCACCTGTGAGTTGGACTAAAACCTGGTGTGTGGGCCAGGTAATGCATAAAGAAAAAGTTTTCAGAAGAATAATACCCAGTTCTGAATTTTTAAGTGGAATCTTAATAACACCAAAGTAACTTCCGATATGAAATAAAATGTACATTACATTTTTATGCAATAAATCTAGAGACTAACGAGATAAAATTAAAGTTCAGATCCTGCAGGAGCACCAGGGCATACATGATATCTTATGAATATCTGCTGCGGGATGTCTTGGTAAGGTCCATGTATTCAAACTAACCCTTCAGAAACAGAGTAGGTATTTTTCCAGTGGATGGAAAAATATCAGCCTTTGTCTTGAACTGTATAAATGTATTTGCAGAGGATTGTGCCAGATGTTTTAAGTCCATTCTGCTTTTTTTTTTTGAAGATGATCAGAATTAGCATTAAGACTGCTGAACATGTTTTCATAACATAGGTGATTTTGTTCCTATAAGTCAGTGCTCTCACTCTTTATTCTCTTTGTTTACATGTTGGATATCTGTCTGTTTCTAGTTATTTGATGTGTGTCACTGAAAGAAATTATTGTAGAAAGAAATTAAAATTTATGTTTTTTAAAAAATGGTATCTTGCAAGTCCCGCCAGTCCCTAACACAAATTCTCCTTAGTCACACCAGTTGTATTTCGGTCTTGGCTGTTTGAAAGAAACCAGCACAATTAGAAATACTAAATACTAGGCTTATAACAGAAGTGAATAAATGCTTTCAGAGTATTTGTTCAACATAAAACTGTTAAGATATGTTTTATTATTGTTGTGTAATATACTTCTAAGATTTCTGAAATGAGTGGTTAAAATACAATTTTTCTTTCCAACAGGAAAAAAACTTGGAAAAAATTGGCCTTGTAAGGTTAGATAATATGTCCTAGTTACAGAACTTGAGCCCAATAGGCTTTATCAGAATACAGGGAGTGATGAAGAAGAAACTAAAGAAAACAATTTTGCTTGAGTGATTGGAGCTTATATAAGAAAAGAAAGCAGGAAAGATTAGTTTCATAAGGTTGGCTTGAAGCAACATAAAGCAAGCTAAAATTTCTGGGTTACAAGCACATAGGGAGATCTAAGGACCCTGAAAAGCCAAAGATGCAGCCTGCGATTGTAATGCACTATTTATAATTAATGTGAAAATGGTTAGCGTCCCCTTCACCTGCCCTCGTTACACCGGTAAGATAAAAATAAATTGTGCATTGCTTAAACTCTTCATTGGCAGAATAAACATTTCTTGGAGCTGTTTAAAGCACCAATCTAAAAGTATATCATCATGGGACTTGAACATCAATTGCCAAAACCTGTACATTTGATTAAATTGTAAGTCTAAAAATCCTGTATAAATAGAATGCCTTGTGGAGGATGCCAGTAAGAATGAAAATAATTTATGTTTTATATTAGAGATAATGTATAAGAAACCATAGATCTCTCTGGTTAGTGAGCACAGAAGCTAAATCGCACTGATTATTTTTGTATTGAATATAAGCTACACCTGTGAGGCCCCTCCTTGTTGGCAAGCTCATTGTTTTCATTGCTATAGTAAATCATATTAGAAAACTACTCCTGCCCATTGGAGTAACTTCCAAATGATCTGTTAGTTCCCCATGTTCCTGGTAATCCCAGTTACCAGGACAGAATGCAGAATCCCAAGATTCAGGCCCCACTCAAGGTCATGTGTGAAATCTGGCATCTGAATCTGCCTTTCTTCAACTGGAACTGATGCTTTAGCAACAAGACAATCCTTCCTCTATTCTTACCTGAGTATTTCTCCATTGTATTCTAGATCAGAAGCTCAGTATGTGCAGATTAGATGTTTTAATGTGCACCGCATGGTATTATGCAGAGTCTTTGTTTCAGAGCACCTTACTTATACCAAAAGGTGAGAATTTCAATAGTTGTATGTTACTAATACTCTAGATAGAGCTTATTACCATCCAGCTGCAAAATGGCAATGTGTGTTAGTATGCAATGACCCTGTGAATTAAACAGTGGAAGTATTTGTCCTATACACCTGTGATACCTGTGGTATCCAAGGGCTGTTCTTTTATCAGCTCAGAAACTGAAGTTCTGAAGAAGTCCAAATTACTTCTTTGAATAGTGTGTCTTGCAGAAAATGTATTACTTCTGAGTTTGGGATCAATTTTTTTCTTTTTTTTTTTTTCTTTTCTTTCTGTTGTTTTCACACCGGTGCCACTTTAGACCAGTATATTCTCAAAAGCTAAGCCAAAAGCTGCCAACATCCAGAGTCCTGCCTCAGGCATCTTGAAATCTCTGTATTTTTGCAGGTATAACTCAGCAAATCAAGCAGTTCCTCAGAAGTTCTTTGTTTGTTAATAAATTCAGAGAAGTAAAAGGGATGTGCTTGTTTTCTCCTGACAGGTCTACTTTACCAGTGGTTTGGTTTTTAATTTTTTTAATTTTCTTTTTTCCTCTCTGTTGGGGGTTGCAGAAGAAACTGTTTTCTTTGTATAAAAATGTTGTAGTAATTAGGCCCAGTCAGTGAATCCTCTCTCTGTGGTTCTGGGGAGAAGCTAGGAAAACCTGGGGAATTTGAAATCCTGCATCCATGCTGGGTGTTTTTAACTCTGCTTAGGCCAGGGAGGAAGAGTAGAGACTTTCTGCCAAAACCGCTCAGATTCACTATCTGGCTTATTTGCCTGTTAGAAGCTTAGACTGTTGACTTTCGTGTTTGCTTTTCTTTTCTCTTATATCTCTTTGCCTCCATCTCCGATTTAATTGCAAGTTCAGACAGACATTCAGAGAAACATTGTTGGTTGTTTTTTTCTGGGTCAAACAGTTTGGCAAGAATGAGGGATGTAACCTCAGCCTCACCTCACTGATGGAAACAATAGTTATCATTATGATAATTACTTATAACACTTATGTGTCTCCACAAGTCCAGGTAACATGCAATTATATCTCATTTTTCTAGTTAAGGCATTAAAAACCCTTCTGCCTGAAGATTTAATGGTTATTTGTAATTCTCAAGGATAAACTATTTATCTGATCTTTTGAAATCCTGCTTCTGCCTAGTCGCTGATTCCTTGAATTAATTTTATTGTAATTAATAAGGACACTATCTAATCCCTTTTACCATATAATATTCATGTTTTGCATATGCTTTTCTGATAGTCTTTAAACCGGCTTGTATCTTTATCCCACTTCCTGTGCTAGCCAAGCCAAATCATCAGACAGCTGGAGCCATTCACATTGTAATTTTTTTTTTTTAAGATAAAAAATAGCACTAGTTCAGCGGCAAAGTGTTCCACAATTTAAATGCAAAAATGCCCTTCTGCTGGGGATCCGTGTGACAGCAGGAGGGAGACGGCACAGGAGCCACCCCCACAGGTGGGTGCTGATCAGGGCAAGCCTGAGAGTGGTGGCGTTGTTCTGAGTCTTTGCTGGGCTTTCTTGAGCTTCTCTGTAAAGAAGCACAAAAAGTGAGAAAATAACTGATCTGCTGCTATGATCTAGTGTTAGAACAAAGGCTATGCAAGAGCTTCAGGTCTTGAGAAAGATTTCTTTAGCTAATTTGGGATTCATGCTGGGGTCAGGATTTGGGCTCTTGTTGCTTATTTTTGAGGCATCTGCGGAGAAAAGCAACATGTGCTCCGTTGTGTTATTCTGAACTTGCTGGCTTTGCTGTCAGACTAATGAGCCTGTCACAGGAGGCTGCATTCCAAATGGTAACAATTATTTGGATGAAATAGTACTAGAAAGTGTAAGAAAAATTCATATCGTATTTTTAATGTAAAAGGGAAAAAAAATACCCGGCAAGGTATAGCAACATCTGCTACCTTCAGGTTATTGCACAATCGCAGGCCTCTGGGTTTTGGGGCAGAGAAATGGGCCTCAACACAATTAGAAGGAAGATGCTGTTGGGATCCGAAAACTTGGCACTTGCGAGACCATTTACCTGAGTACTTTGAAGGTCACACTTTCTAGAGCATTTTTTCAAATATGTGCCAGCTCATTGAGCATACAGCACATTCCTGAAATAATATTTATTCTGGTACTGGGTACAGTCTGGATGACAACAGTGATGCTTCCAACCCTTGTTATGTTTGGCTCATATTTTGGATGTATGGTACAGCGAAAAACTACAGATTTATTTGCAATCACTGGCCTGTGAACTTAGCTAAAATACAGTTGAACATGTTTTGATTATTAGGATTGCTGGATAGAAGGTAGGAAACTGCAAGTAGATGGGGGTTTTTTTGTAAGAAAATTTGAGATGATATTGCCATCTCAACTTTTAGTGAATAATAAAGGAGTATGGCTGTTTGCCTGTCGCTCCCAAGATCACCTAGTGACTTTTGACAAAATGAGTAAAAAAATTCCTTAGTTAGCATGGTGGTAGTTTTAAGGATCTTTTATAATATTTTGTTATTGTTTTTAGAGCATTGCAAAGAATTAACTGAAAAGTGATGTCTCTGGTTGAGAGGTGAAAAACAAAGTGTAGTGAAATCTAAAAGGTTGGGGTGGTCAGAAGAATGAAAGAATGTTTGAAAGCCTCTGAGATTTCTTTGCCAGAAAAATTAACTCTAAAAACAATATATGTTGATCTTTCATCATAGGTAACCTGAGTTACATAAATGAGTTCAGAGTCATCATACAGACTAGCCTTTAGAAAGGGCATCTCCTTTGGGGCAGCTGGAGGAACTGTCCTAGCCACGCACAGGTACAAATCGCTGTAGCAGGCTGAAGAGTGGGGGTGGGAGCAAACCAACTTTGCCACTTAAAGAAAAGTGAGTGTAAATGGCAAGGGAGCAAATGCTCAGAACACATAAAAGGGAAATGAGACCATTGCTTGGGATGGAAACTACAGCAAACATCTTAGAAGCAGTCACAGTAACGGCAGTTTCCAACAATCCTTAACAGGCAGTCTTAGAAAAAGTTGCTTGTAAGGAGAGGGTAAGTTTGGGAGCTCCTTTTATTTGTCACAATTTCTTCAGTAAGCAGGAAAATCTCCTGTGAACATCAAGTCTTCTGTGGGGCCATGGTGGGGTTCCAGGAGGTGTGGGAGAGCATGGTGCTTGCAGGACAACTGGGGCTCCCAAATACCCAGCGGGAAGTGAAATATCCTGTGAAAGCAACATACTTGCCTGTCTTGTGTGGTATGTGCAAGAGTGCCCAGTCCCCTGTCCAGCCTCACCTGCAGAGCAGTGCAGTCTGGTGTGGTCTGGTGTGGAGAAGGGAGGGTGTAATGCCATGCTCAGTGGCTGCTGAGCTGTTTGCTAGCTGCCTGCAAAGCAGAGACCCGAGGGTGAAGGAAGGGAGGGATGTGGAGACTTTTGGTGTGCCAGATGCAGCAGGGAAGGGGTTTTGATCACTGATCTCTCTCTCATGGCTTTTGGGAGTAGGGGTTGATAGAATACTCATTTCTATACACAACCCAGCGTTACAGTGTGCAGCTCCACTGTTCTTGGTGCTTCTTGCTGTGCTTTATTAAAACAGCAAGTGGGAAGGGAGGTTTTCTGACAAAAAGGAAAAGTGTTTTAACATTGCAGAATATATTTAATACATTGCCCTTTCATTAAACAGGCAGAGAATTCACTCTGTTTTATTGATGCAAAGGGCCATGCTTTTATTAAAAGAATAAGGCATATTAATAAGGCACTGTATGCATAGGAGGCAGTTCATGTTTGGGAAGTTTTGCTTTTATGAAACTTTAATTGCTTTTTGAATAGAAAGCTTTATATGGGAAATAGACAGACTTGAAATAAACAGGCTTGTGCAAGGCTGAGACATTAATGGTCCGCCAAATTGAAGGCAGGATGAAATTGGGAACAAGCATTAAACACTGTATACTGAGAGTAACATGCACATACACACCAATGTTGTGGTTACAGCCTGGCTTTCTGCCTGCGATTCTTTCTTATAGAGTCAGTTGTCAAAGGAGAAATTTATTTTGTTGTGAAGGGGTTGAAGATTATATTCCATAATGTGGTTGAGCTGGGAAACGTCCTCATAAGTAGATTTGCCTGTGAGCGTTATTGATAACTTGCCTGGGAGGTGGTTCTGTCAGGGGCTGCTATGACCTATGGGGTCATATGTGGTCCGTGATCTGTAACTTGTAACACGATCGTCCAAAAAGCAGTTTCTCTGCAGTCTCCATATGGTGCTACTGTATTTTGTTGCCTTTTGTAGTACCCTCCCAAGCTGGCGCTCACCCCAGCAAGACTCTTGGGATTTTTGTGTCTCTGGTTATTAGCCTCACATTTTCTTATTGATGATCAAAAAAATCTTTATTCCTCATCTGTCTTCAGTGTCCAGACAGTACCTCTTACACTAGCAAATGAAGTTTAGCTGGGTGTAAATCATTTGACCAGAATGTCTTTGGGAGCAGAGATCTCCAGGTAAAATGATTGTGTGAGTCAAAGAAAACTACCAGGTGGTTTCTATACTTTACTTAAGTTTCTTGGGAGCAGTTGGAAAATATATTTTCTTGCAAGTTTGTAGAATTTTCTGAAGCTGCTGCTTGGGTTTTGAGAGATGTTGAAGATGATGGCTGTAGGGTCTGCTTAGGCTCAGGAAATACCAACATGCGTCGGAGTCTCATAAAACGCATCTGGAGGAGTCTTGGCTCTTCTCCTGTGCAGTTTAAAATCACCCCTCTTGGGTTTAAAAACAGTGCTTAAAACTGCACAAAAATTCTGTGTGAACATCCCAGCTGGGAAGGGGTACAGAAGAATCTTGAGGTAGGATGTTCCTATTATCACCTTCCCATGTGCCCGCTTCAGTCACAGCTGCTCCTACAGACTTGTAGGGAGAGCGGCAAGTTTTACATTTGCTTGCCTTGGCATCAGTCCTGCGCCCAGCTGACCTCAGCTGCAGTGTGTCTGTTGCTTCAGTGGTGTGGAATTGGGTCTTAGTTGGCTGTGTTGACTTACTGTGCACATGCATCTTGTTGCTGTAAAGCTGAATTTCTTGAGAGACCTTTTACTGTGAATAAGCAATTTACCTGCTCCCTTAATGATGAGTTTCTTTGGTGTCGGATCTATCAGCAAAACATTTCACTGACCAGACTGTTTATCTTTACATGATGTTTCTATAGAGATGTTGCCTGTAGCAACGCCAATGCCAGAAACCTATCGAGGAGTTAACTCTTTGTACCTACCACAAAATTAAAGGATTTCAGCAAAATGTTAGTATTTAACCAGGAGATCAGAAGTGTGTGCAAGGTCTTAATTCCACAGAAATCCACATATTTAGTGATTCCCTTTGGTTAGTGCCAGGTGGGAATTTGGGGGTTTTGTATCTGACCTTAGTACCTGTCTGGAGGACTTGGTACTTCAATACTTTAACCAGCCAAACCAGTGTGGTATTACAACAGTAACTTTTCATTTCAGCATTCTTTACTTGCACTGCATCTTTGGCTCCATTACAAAGGTTCCCCCTCTTTTGCCTTCTATTTTTCACTCCCTTTTGTCTATTTGGGTTTCTTTTTTTTCTGTTTTAAGCCACTTAAAAACTATTTATATTTCTGCTGCTTTTACAGAATATCCTGATCTTGAAACAATCAGCTTTTCTTTAGAATGAGACTTCTGTCCTCGTAAGAACAACATTGGGCAAAAGAAATTTATCCTTCCCAAACAGAAACCAGGGAGGATTGCAGATTGCTTTCAAAGTTTTGTTTGTTTTACAGCAGAGAAACATTCTTCCCTTTTAGAGATTCTGTTTATTATTAGGATAATAAGGGCTTTTTTTCAAATTTGTATACAGTTGGGTTTTATTTGTTGCAGATTCAGGTCCATTTTTGCAAACAGATATTTGGTACTCATTACTTAGACAAATAGACATCTTATTAAGACTTGGGGTGACTACCTGTCCTCTGGAGAGTCATACAAAATGTGAGAAACATCCAAAATAAGAACAGGGGAAACAGGTGCTACTTACACCTGACAGAAGATAACTGAGGGGCTAAGAGAGTGGCTATGAAAAACACACATGCTCTGCACTGCCTGGTTGCATGAGTTTGGAATAAAAACACTGCAGAGCTTTTATATGGATTGATGTTGCTATTTGCTGTAATTTCTAGCACCTCTTTCATCAAATTAATAGCTGGAGCTTTTCCTAACATTCTCCTTCAGGAAAAAAAAGCAACAACAACCGCCCTTATCTCGGTGTTTGCATGAAGCTGCTTAGGAAAAAGAATGCCTTGTATTCAAAAAGCAAGGAAGGCAAGTAGAGGGAGCAGAGGCAACCTGCAGGTAAATGTTATAAGCTCAATTAGTCTGCAAGTGATGTAAATTTGGCAGTCTGAATTGACTGCTCTGATTTCAAATACCTAAGGCCACCCCATGGCTTTATGCAACTGTCAGGTCTACTCTGCAACTTAGATCTAAGCGAGGGGCAATGCAAGGGAGAGAGGTGGACAGGCGGTTTTATATGTGGGTGGTCTGCACAGAGCACCTGTGTGCCCAGCGGTGGTTCATGGAGACAGATTGCAAAGGGGAAGTTCAAATTCTGGGTGATGCTTAAATCACTGTTTATAAATAACAAAGTTCAGAGGCTGCAGTTCTGCAGCTATGAAGAATGAGTTACAGTAGCCCGGATGTGATTATATGAAAACACAAATAGTGGATTGTTACTGAGGCTTGGATCTTTCTTCTTTGAGACCATCACACACTATGCTGGATTTTTTGAAAAAAACACTCGGGGGAGATCTGACACAAGAGAATGTGTCTCATGAGCACTGACTGAATCAGGGTCAAGAGTAAAATTTATCAGTGTATAGAGGGGGGAACAAGAGGATATGGTGGCTGATAAAGCAGCTGGCTGCCATTATAAATGAGACTTCATAAAAAGCTATAAAACCAATTACCCATTCCCCAAACACAGAGCACAAGCATAGGATAGACTATTACTCCAGATTGTGCTCTTGCTACAGCAACATAAAAGTGACTAACAACCTAGAGACACAGACTACTGTTAACATAGCGGGCTGGAAGTCCACCACAGCCAGTGAATTGTACTGCATTTGCAGCTACATCGGTGGACAGTTTTGGTTAGCCCTGTGGGGTAGGGCCAGCATTCTTGAGTTCTGGTGCTGCAGCCAGGTCTTTGTCAGTGGACTAGCAGCAAACCTCTGTTGCTGCCTTTCTCTCCCATGAGCCACAAGGATGATCCGAGGGCTGGAGCACCTCTCCTATGAGGAGAGGCTGAAGAGTTGGGGCTGTTCAGCCTGGAGAGGAGAAGGCTCCGGGAAGATCTTATTGCGGCATTCCAGTACCTAAAGGGGGCCTAAAGGAGAGCTGGGGAAGGACTTTTTACTAGGGCGTGTAGTGACAGGATGAGGGGGAATGGCTTTAAACTGGAAGAGAGCAGGTTTAGATTAAACATTAGGAAGAAATTTTTTACTTTGAGGGTTGTAAGGCACTGGAACAGGTTGCCCAGAGAGGTTGTTGAGGCCCCATCCCTGGAGGTGGGCAACCTGGTCTAGTGGGAGGTGTCCCTGACCCTGGCAGGGGGGGTGGAACTAGACGATCTTTAAGGTCCCTTCCAACCTAAACTAGCTTGGTGAGGCAAAGTCGATTCAGCTTCATGTCTCCATTTTACTTCCTGGAAATTTCTTATCATGTTTGGAAGAGTAACTCATCTTATTTTCAAAAGTATGAAACTTCTCCATCCCCATTTCAAGTTGGTGTCAACACTTCTGTGCTGTACAACTACTTTCTTCAAGTAGAATTGACAAAATTGGCTCCAATAATGAAGATATTTCCCTCTCCACTGCTGGTCTCTAGAAATCTCAGTGTAGTCATAGTAATCATGGAAGTCTTCTAAATCTCAATTATGCTCATTTTTTTCTATGTTAAATTCTTAATTCTACTCTTTCCAACTATAATTTAAAAACTATTCATGTCAATGTCTTGCAAAAGAAACAGAAAAACTGCCGGGAGGGGGGCAGCTTGGTCTGGGGGGGGGTGCCCCTGCCTATGGCAGGGGGGTTGGAACTCGATCTTCAAGGTCCTTTCCAACCTAAACCATTCTATGATTGTATGCTACAAGTCTTTCCTTATGGTAACATATGCCTGGAGTGAGTTGGAGTCTGAGAGGTACCCCAGGCTTTGCTAAAGTTGCTGCCTAATATGATAGAACTCTAAACTCTGGAGAATATCTGGAGAATAATGTGTTTCAGCCAAGGTTACCTCATCTGTTTTCTAAGTCTTCTGCCTCCCCTGCTGCTTGCCCTCCCCTCCATCCAGGCACACAGTCATGTCTGTAGCAGAGAGCTACAAAGATAAGAGGGAGATAGTGTGTAGTACAGGGAAGTGCCCTCTCTGATGCAACGACTCCCTGGGAGTTTTAAATCTCTTTCTGCTCAGAGTCCTGACTGCCTGCTGTCCTGCAGCTGGGATGGCTGGGTTTGCAGATCTGTGACCCCAGCACGTGCCCAGCTCATATACTCGTGAAGCATCAAAACTGCAAGTGATACTGGGTGACCTGGATCCATTGCAACATCTTTATGCTCAGCAGGGAACACTTTCATTCATAATGTGTTTATTCCAGGAGCCTATTTCACCTGTCCTGTGGCTCTTTGATATAGCTGGAACATCACCTAAGCTTTTGGAAGAACAAAGGATCAATCCCTAGCACCCTTGCTCGCAGCTCCCAGGGCTCTGCAGCAGTCTAGGAGTGTAATTGTAATACTTAGAAATCAAGTCTTACTTGGCAACAGAAATTTGCACCATGCAAATGACTAAATAATAAAAAGGTATATTCTTTATTAGATGAGGTTTGCCACATTTGGTCAAGAGAGGAGAACAATAAAGCATGAAACAAAGAGGTGAAAAGCTGAATTCAGTGAATACATAAGCTATTGATGAGTACTGTACAAGTCTGAGCCTTTCTCCTGTTAAAGAGTGGATATACTGCTTCATTTCCTAGCAAAGTAACCTGAAACTTGATGAAATGTCAGTCGTCCTTGAAAACTGAAAGTGGTTTACTCATGTTTTGGTTTTAGATGGAGATATCATTGTAAGCCCATACTTGGACTCTTCCTGTATAAATCCAAATGCTTAGAAGTATTTCAGGGTAGGCATAGGCACCTGCATTAAGAGGGGGGAAAAAAAAAGTAGGGCCACGCAAACTGCTGCAGATTGCATAGTGTCCGATTCGAAGAGGATAACAAAACTCTGTTTGGGTTGAGGATTACAGTATGTTTGGAGGTTATTATTGCTTGTGCCAAGTCAGTTCAGGATAAGGCTAAGGTTAGGGTTAGTTTCCAGAAAAGCAATTTGAATTCCTGAATGTTGCAGTGTTACCCCATTCAAAATCGTGCTCCATCCGAACCAGTGTGTTGGGTATATTCTCTCATTTATGGATTCTGACACCATGCAGAATGCTAATTCATACGACGTTAGGTTTCAGGTTGGGGTTGGGAAAACAAGGCATTGCAGAACTTGGTTCCTTTATACTGATGAAGGTCTGTACCAGCAGGCATGGAGGACTCGCCATTCATTTTTGTGTTGTTTAAAGTCCAAGCACAGTGATTAAAGCTGGGAGTACGACTGGGAATAGTGTGTTTGTTATACAGAAAATGTGATTTGCCTACATAAGTAACAGACAATCTTATATTCTTTGGGATATCTGAAAAGCTGGACATAGCTGGTGGGGTTTGGAAGCTTATTTAGAGTCTTGGGGCTGGGCTGTCTGGACCCATGGCTTCAGACAACGTGTTCTGTACTGTGTCAGCACGTGCTAGATGCTTAACCTGATATTAAACAAACTTTTCAAGTTTAGGTGTTATGGTTCCATTTTCAGTTGCAGCAATGCATTGTATCTCACCTGCAGAGCAGTCAGAGGTTTGGTGTTGACCTGGGCATGGTGTTAGCTTTATGCACAGGTAGTTTCATTAATCTATGAGACATTAATAACCTCTCCTCCAGAATTAGGCACTCAGTAAAACGTATGGCTGAAAGTAACAGGAGCCACCAAATGTTGCAGAGTTGAATCTGACTGTTTCCTCCTATGGCACTGAATGGGGACAAAGGAACAGATTTACTTCCCAGCTTTGTCTCTAAGAGAATATGATTTCAGGCAGGTTGGTTTGCATTATTTTGTTATAAGGTTGCTGTGTGTGTAAGATGGGTTAATGCAACAGGTGGCTAGAAAGTTCAGTAGGAAAAGCAGAAAGATGTTTTTAGAAGCCTGAGTCACTGGTGTACATACACACTTTTCTTCTAGAAATGAATTTTCTGGGAAGCTTTCTCAAGTCTTCTGAAAGAATAATATCTGATGACTTTTGTTATATACCTGCTTTGTTTTCAACTTTACATTCTTAGCTGGTCTGTTTTCATTTTTGCAAATATACCAAATGTTTAAGATGTAGTTTTATGTAGCATTTATCTTCTTACTGTGTGGGGATTAGTCTCAATGGATGTATTTTGGTGAAGGGAATCGATGCTTTTCACTAGGCAAAGAGAAGCATATTTTGTCAACAGATAGTCTCGGTCTCTTTTTTAATGAAAATTTCCGACACACTTTTTGTCAAGCAGAAAAAGAGAGAGAACCTTATTGCTCCAGTATTGAGCTTTTCAGTCTATAACTTTTATTTCAATAGCTACTCTAATTTACATCAGATGAGCACGTGACCTATAATAAATTTCAATTTTAATGCTGATTGTGGGCAATATAAAACTTATAAAGAATTAAATCTAAACAATATTATGCAAAGGAACTATGAATAATAGAAAAGGGCAAATAAAAAGAAAGTTAACCATTTCCTTTCTTTCTTACCCATATTTCAATGTTTCTAAATGAGGAAGTCTCTTTAAATTTATTTACAGAATATTGAGTATCAGTTGGAGGAAGGTAATTTGGGTTCTAAATATTAATGTTCAGAATTTCAGCCAAGTGCATATGGTTTGTCCGATTAGCCCTGGCTTCATAACTGTGGCAGAAGTTTTTAAACTGGATAAAGGAGCAGTGGTTTCTAAGAAAAGATTTGCTGATGAGAAGAAAGCATTTTTAATTTCTACCCTTTGCACATATGTTAAAATATATTTTGTTACCATGTTGTGGGTTTGTTTTTTTTTAAATTACATTTCTGTGTAATCTGTTGGAGATCCACCACATTTTAATGAGTGAGTGAGTAGAGAGGCAGAGGAACAGAGCGGAAGAAGGTTCTCAGTGGTTGAGAATTACTTCATTAAAAGCTTCCTGCTCTCCAGGTTTATTTGGAATTATCAATTTGATATCTTATAATCAGATATCACTTAAGAACAAAACTGGGAGGATTTCTTAAACTACATAACACATAACTGTAACTGTTTTTACCCTTTGTTAACATGTATCTCTAGAATAATTTATCTGCCTTCCTCCTTTGTAAAGCGGACAATTTTGTTGAAAGGCTACTCTGACAAATGCGTCTTTCAGAAGCATTTTCTCAGTGTTTCTTTATTATGTCTGACCTTTAGTATTAATTTTTGTTCATTCAGAATTTCCATGATATTTGTCTGAAAATGCCAAGTTCAGGAACTTAAAAAATTAATAAGTGTTTGCTTTGATTTTCATCAGCAGTCTGATTGGCAAATCTTATTTCACAGAAGCAATGCTTATGTAGGAACAATTATACTTGGAGTAGACTCATCAGGAGCTATGTGTATTTTAAATATCAGTCAGGGGAAGACATGTGGTTATTGGATGTTTGGATTTGAGATTTTTTGCTAGTTACCAGACAGTCATACCTGTATATGTAAATTATGTTGTTGTGTCTCTTTTCAGACTAGTTTAAGAATTTGTCCCTCCTCCTCTTATGTTTTTCATGCTTCAAAGAAGCCATTTAAAAAAAAAAAAAAGCCAGTATGTGGTTACTTTGATTTTTCATAACGCAGACAAGGAGCCCATGTGTATTTCCTAACTGGTCTCATAAATATCTCTGGTATACTCCAGAGTCTACAGTGGTATGGATGATTATGAAATGATGATGATGCTTCATCAGTGTCATTCAGCTTATGCACTAGAGACATGATACTGCAAAGCCCACAGAGGAATCATTAGCCCAGTTTCCATATAGTTCTCCTATATAGTTCTACTTTATGCACTATTGGGAGACCTGTACTCAGTTCCCTCCTGTGCAGTAGACGTACTGTCTGACTTTGGATGAGAGGTGGGCCATGGTTTTTCCAAAGTAATCCCTTATTTTTGCATGTCCAGATTATTGCAACAAATTCATTTTGTTCTCCTTAATTAATTTTTTTAGAAATGCTGCTAACCTGCAGCTCCCAGTGATTCAACTGGACTTGCATGTAATTGGTGCTTCTGTAAGATGAGGTCTCTTAGCTCCAGCTGGACTCTTGAACACAGGAAACACAGGAGCACTACAGAAATCAATAACCAGTTTGGAAATGTTGGTCCTCAGTACTCAGTGCCTTGCTTCCCAAAAATCAAAGTTGGGATAATAATTCCTCTGACAGTGCTTTCAGAGCTGTGACAGAAAAATGCTGTCATAAGCGAGTATTGTTGTTACTGGAGTGTCATGAGTGTTTGTGTGCCCAAAATGCTATTGTAACTGGTACATCATTACCAAGATTCAGTTACCAAATCTCAGCTATGTTCCTTCTCCATATTGTCTTTGGAATCAGATCTTATTGGACTGAATTGGTTCAAGATAAACTTCATGATAAACTAGTTTGATAGAAACAACAAAAATTTCACCTCTGTTGTAGCATTTAACAAGTATCAGTGAGGGTTCAAACCCAAGAACTTTGGTACTGTATCTCCAGTACACAGAGCTGTAAAACACCGTGCTGGGTCTCCTGGGTGGAAGCTTCCTTCTGAAAGGGTGTACAGCTCATTGAAAGTGAACACCCTGATAGCGAGCTTAGGGTCCAACAGTGCTGCAGTATTTGTGTCCTTAACTGTGTTCATAAAATGCTTAACTGTTTTCCTGCTGGCATCAAAAACTGCTATGTGGGCACTTTTTGTAGAGATTACATTTTAGAAATGGAGGAGTAGATTTTTCAAAAGCACAGAGATGTTGGCATCCTTCTCCCACTGTGATGGGAGGAGAATACACTTTGTAATTCCTACCTGTCTCTCATCGAACCGGGGCACTTATTGGGGTAATGTAGTTGTTTTAAAGAGATGAGTTTAAATTGAATTTTTGCTATAATTCGTAACTAGGGAATAGTGGCATAATTAGCCTAGTTTGACACAAAGATATTTCTGTATATGCACCTGAATGAGTCACGGGCATGGGGAATATCATCTGTTAGTATTCCCATCAGAAAAGGATACCTTTTTTAACAAAAAAAAAAAAAAAAAGCGAAAGAAAAAGCCAACAGTTAGACTTCTTTCCTTGCAGCCCCTGAGACAGGGATTTTCACTGTGTTTCACCAGAAAAGCAAAGAATGCAGTGCTGTGGATATTGAAGAGATAGCAAAATGGAAGGTATGGAAAGTTCGGACACTCCTTGCATCCATCCAGTACACCTTTGATGCATCTTGCTGAAAGCCAGCAAACATCTAGTCCATCTTGATTCCCATTACTCTGACACAGGAGGTTACTGTAAACTGTATCTTCACCTCCATGTGTTTCCAAATGAGCAAACCTGGAGTCTGGAAGAACTATCAGACTGATACTTTGTTTGATGGCAATTGTTGTCAAACAACTTCTTCACATTAGCTGAAAATGTGCCCCAATATATCTAGAATTTCAGTCAGTGGGTGTCTTTTAGAGCAGCTCAGCAATTGCATGTCTATAGTTGATCCTGTGTAAAGGCAGAAGGATGTTTTGGGAGACTTCAAGTCCCTCAAATCCTACTTTACTCTGCTACAGTGTTGTCTTCAACATCTTGGCATAAATGCCATTGTTTTTAGCAAGAGTGGGATCAAAACATAGCTGAAGACAGCATTTTTCATTCAAACCCATGAGACACATACATCAATGATATAACCATAACATGAGTTTCATCCTATGAGTGGACTATGCAAAGTGTCCTGCTGGCATAGATTCAGATGGGTGGGATTATTCACAAAGATGGTAATTATCTTAGTAAAGGAAGTAAAGTCATACAGTTGTGTGGATAAACTGAAGAGCTGTATAGCTAGCAGTGATAAACGCTTCCAAAAAACAAGGACCTTATCTATGAAAAGTAGTTTTCTGCCTGGCCAACTAAATGCAATAGAATTAGAGACCTGAGGGATAGAAAATATCACCAAATTTGATTTTATACAAACTAAAATCTTGACTTTTCTGCGCCCCTTGCCTCAAGAAATCTGTGGCAGAACATGGGACTGAATTTGTCTGTGCAGTTTGTAACTACTTCATCAGCAAGTGGACGGGTTTCCCCTGTGCCCATTTGTTATGAGCTGCTTAACCTCTTTGCCCCACAGACTTCTTTTGGTCAAAAGCAGCTGAGAACAACGCAGAGTGTCTAAGCTGAGCAGCCATAAAATCAAGGTCATGGAGAACTCCATTTGGTTTCCCAGTTCTTTATTCTACATTAAACACAGCTTGGCCAGGGAGAATTTAGTCCTTGTGTCTCAGTCATTAGGCTGTCACTCAGGAGTTTGTCTTCAGCATTTATACAGAGGCAGTGGTCTGTGCAAGCTGGTTCTTATTCATCCTTATGGAAAATGGAATTTTCTGGTAGTTTTTTTGTTATTGCTTGTGGGGTTTTAGCTTTTTATGTGAACTATTTATTGCATTTTGATGAAGAGTTGACTTGTACAACATAGCGGTTCTTCTGGACCATCTTACTGGTGCAATTCAGGAGTAATCCTGGTAAGAATGAAGGGATTTTACCTGTGTAACTTGAGCATGGAAGAATTGCTGGTGCAAGTGAAAATGGCAGGGAGGTTTCCAGGAAGCTTCTGTTGGCTTAGGCAGGAGGTTAATGGCTAAAGGAAAGCAAGTCTGAGGCTGACTCTATGGACTTTGCTGCAATGGTTTCAGCCTGTTCTTTCCAGAAAACTTCAGTGTGTATGAGTACAATAACCTCTGGGTTGGCTCTCTGGGTTGTCAGGGACCTTAGTGATTAAGATATGTCACGATAGGCCCAGCTTTGTATCCCAAGGAATGAAGAGTTTTTGAATGAAGAGTGGCCACAGTGCCACTTCTTATGAACTCTGTGTGATACCCGTTGACAGGTAGTGTCAGATCAGCAAATGTGTGCGGACTCCTGGGGAGCTGTTTGAGGTGATGTGGAGAGGAAGGAGGACTTGTAGGGAGTAGCTTTGCAGAATGATATGG